>NW_011495030.1:399601-405249 GCF_000754665.1 Bison bison bison
GCTCTAGTCTTTCCCATTCTGTTGTTTCCCTCTATTTCTTTACATTGATCGCTGAAGAAGGCTTTCTTATCTCTTCTTGCTATTCTTTGGAACTCTGCATTCAGATGCTTATATCTATCCTTTTCCCATTGCTTTTCACTTCTCTTCTTTTCACAGCTATTTGTAAGACCTCCCCAGACAGCCATTTTGCTTTTTTGCATTTCTTTTTCATGGGGATGGTCTTGATCCCTGTGTCCTGTACAGTGTCATGAACCTCAGTCCATAGTTCATCAAGCACTCTATCTATCAGATCTAGTCCCTTAAATCTATTTGTCACTTCCTCTGTATTATCATAAGGGATTTGATTTAGGTCATACCTGAATGGTCTAGTGGTTTTCCCTACTTTCTTCAATTTAAGTCTGAATTTGGCAATAAGGAGTTCATGATCTGAACCACAGTCAGCTCCCGTTCTTGTTTTTGTTGAATGTATAGAGCTTCTCCATCTTTGGCTGCAAAGAATATAATCAATCTGATTTCGGTGTTGACCATCTGGTGATGTCCATGTGTAGAGCCTTCTCTTGTGTTTCTGGAAGAGGGTGTTTGCTATGACCAGTGCATTTTCTTGGCAAAACTCTATTAGTCTTTGCCCTGCTTCATTCCGTATTCCAAGCCCAAATTTGTCTGTTACTCCAGGTGTTTCTTGACTTCCTACTTTTGCATTCCAGTCCCCTATAATGAAAAGGACATCTTTTTTGGGTGTTAGTTCTAAAAGGTCTTGTAGGTCTTCATAGAACCGTTCAACTTCAGCTTCTTCAGCGTTACTGGTTGGGGCATAGACTTGGATTACTGTGATATTGAATGGTTTGCCTTGGAATTGAACAGAGATCATTCTGTCGTTTTTGACATTGCATCCAAGTACTGCATTTCGGACTTTTTTGTTGACCGTGATGGCTACTCCATTTCTCCTAAGGGATTCCTGCCTGCAGTAGTAGATATAATGGTCTTCTGAGTTAAATTCACCCATTCCAGTCCATTTCAGTTCACTGATTCATAGAATGTCGACGTTCACTCTGCCATCTCCTGTTTGACCACTTCCAATTTGCCTTGATTCATGGGCCTGACATTCCAGATTCCTATGCAATATTGCTCTTACAGCATCGGACCTTACTTCTATCACCAGTCACATCCACACTGGGTATTGTTTTTGCTTTGGCTCCATCCCTTCATTCTTTCTGGAGTTATTTCTCCACTGATCTCCAGTAGCATATGGGGCACCTTCTGACCTGGGGAGTTCCTCTTTCAGTATCCTATCATTTTGCCTTTTCGTACTGTTCATGGGGTTCTCAAGGCAAGAATACTGAAGTGGTTTGCCATTCCCTTCTCCAGTGGACCACATTCTGTCAGACCTCTCCACCATGACCTGCCTGTCTTGGGTGGCCCCACAGGGCATGGCTTAGTTTCATTGAGTTAGACAGGCTGTGGTCCGTGTGATTAGATTGACTAGTTTTCTGTGATTATGGTTTCAGTGTGTCTGCCCTCTGATGCCCTCTCGCAACATTTACTGTCTTACTTGGGTTTCTCTTACCTTGGACTGGCTTCTTAGCTCTTTGCTAATGAGGGTTCTTCCCCTAGGAAAAGTTTTCTTCCTTAGGAGGGATGCTTTAGGGAGATTGACGTATGTATGGTTCAGCCCAGTGGATTGAAGTTGATTACTGCTTCTCAAGGGTCAAAATGACCTAACTTCCTCCTTAGGAGATGAAATGATTGACAAAGATGAAACAGTTTGAACTTATCTGTTCTTAATTGTGGTACTGAGAGTTAGGATTCCTTGACTTTAGTTAATAATACTGATATTGCAAAGTCACAAGCATACATAATTTCTCATAACATAGGACATGGTTTAAACGTTTACATACCGTTTCATATGTTTGTTCTTTTCTGCATTGTATGTATCATCCTTTGGGATTGGAATGGCCAAGGACTTGCTCTGTTAAGCACAAAGAACATCAGTGACATTTTATAAGTGTGTCTTTCCCTTGAAAGGAGAATTTCCCTAAGTAGATATTAATAACTAAGAAGACCACTGCACATTGAGGAAAAGCTACAGTCCCTTTGAATTATGGGAGTGTTGAACACTAACATTTTAAATCAAGATTTGTACTTCTTGAATCTGCACGTTTTAGTAAATTGCCTATGTTGAAGGATTGTAAAAGCAGTGATAATTAATATATGCTTTTTTAAACCTGAGCAACCATTATTTTGCCCTAGGAAAATTGATAATTTAAATTGATGATTGTTCCAAATAATGCTCTTTAATACTTTGTCTCTTTCATTAGACCTACTTGAATAATGAAGATCCTTTCTGTCATGGCATAAAGATATGATTAAGCATTTGTATCATTTATATTTTCTTATTAATATGTCACTTGATGTTTTACATTTATCTAAAGTTAAAATATTTAGGTACTATATGATAAAGAAATAGAAACATCTAATTTCCATGTCAAGTCAAAGTAGTTGTAAATTTCTGTGATACAATACTATACCTAAAAAAATAAATACTGTACCTAAAAATAAGACAACACATTTTTGCTACTTAAAATTTATGCTCCTTTGATATTTATATCTTCACATTCTTATGACAAAGCAATTCTTTTTTACAGTTGCTGGACTTTTAAGAACAAAGATGCATCTAAATTATATTATTGACTGTTTCAGTGATAGTTGTACCCTTTATATATTATTATTCAGGAATAGGTAACTCTTTAATAGTATCTAAAGTAAAGGTTGAACGTGCCTAGGTCCTAGCAAAGGGAATTTTTTTGGACAAACAATTCATTAAAATTTTACTTCAATGATATTTAAAGATATTCACTCAAAAGGGCATTGTTATAGTCTAATGTTTTGTTAATTTGAATAGTGACAACATGGAAACATCCCCCAAAGGTTTCAGAGGTCAGCAAGAGGAAGCATCTCAGTGTGAAAATATCAGGGAGAACTAAGTTGGAGTCTTATATCCTCAGGACCTGGTACAGTGTCTGTGACTTACTAGGTATTCAGTAAGTTTTTGACTGAATAGCATTTGCATTTCGCCCAAATCAAGAAAATTATGGCAAAGGTTTCCAGTGCCTTGGATGGCTCTAACTATAGAATTATTAAATAAAGAATATTACAGGTGAAACTGCCATAAACATTTTTGCTAAATAGTTTCTTAAAGTATTTGTGCCAATTTTTAAGTAGTTCTATCAGCTTGTGCTGTTTGTGTTCAGTTGCTCAGTTGTGTCTGACTCTTTGTGACCCCACGCACTGTAGTCCACCAAGCTCCTCTGCTCTTGGAATTTCCCAGGCAAGAATACTGGAGTGGGTTGCCATTTCCTACTCCAGGGGATCTTCCTGACCCAGGGATCAAACCTGCATTTCTTGTGTCTCCTGCATTGGCAGGTAGATTCTTTACCACTGCACCACCTGGTATCAACGGTGTGCCTAAATTCTAGCTGTTCCATTTTCTTACCACTACATGGTATTTTCAGTTTTTTCCATGTTAGCCATTTCAGTCTGTGGGTAGGGGTATCTATTGTGTTTTAGTTTATAGCACCCTGTTGCTTAGTGAAAATAAGTCCTTTTTGAGATATTTAGGACTATATGCCTATCTTTTTTGGAGTTCTTGTTTCAAATCTTTTGTTCATATTTCTATAGGATTGTATTTATTTTTGATTTGAATTATTCATGTATTCTGGATATGAGTCATTTAGACATACATATGGCAAGTATGTTCTCCTACTCTGAAACTTTTCTTTTTTTTGAATAGTGTCACTTGACAAATCAAATGCCCATTAATAATGGAATGGATACATATATTGTTGTAATTTCATAAATTGAATATTATTTAGGTTATATAGCAGTTTTCAAAATAGGCTACTGCTACATGGGCAACCTAGGTGTATCTCACAGATTAATGTTAAGTGAAAGAAGCCACATACTGAATAGACTAGTAATGTCTTATTTTTATATCTAGATGCTGTTCACCTAAATGTTGATTGTGTTGGTGTGTTTACTTAGTAAAATATTTTATACACTAATAGTTTGTATACTTTTAGTATATATGTATGGTGGCTCATATATGGTGACTTCCCTGGTGGCTCAGCAGTAAAGAATCTGCCTGCAATGCAGGAGACGTGGGTTCAATCCCTGAGTCAGGAAGGTCCCCTGGAGGAGGGCATGGCAACCCACTCCTGTATCCTTGCCTGGAGAATCCCATGGACAGAGGAGCCTTGTGGCTACAGTCCATAGGGTCACAAAGAGTCAGACACAACTGAAACACTTGAGCATGCACGCATGCTGTAATATATGTATACTTTTCTATATATATCTTATACTTCAATAAAAACTTTACATAAAAGAGAGAATGACTAATCCCACTTATAGAAGGATAATGTATCTAAATAGAAACTCTTTAACAGAAGATGAAACATAATGGGCATGGTGATTTACTATAAATCTATCTTGTGATGAATTGATTCAGGTCAAGGTCATATTAAAATTTTGGCTATTGAATACAAGCAATTTAATAGAGCCAATAATGATGTTTCATATTAAGTTTAAATGAGATTTGGTTTAAAGAAACTCAGATAAGAGCCTTCATATGACTGTTTCCTCCTTCTTGTCAAATGACTTGGATGATTATCTTTGAATAGTGGTTTAGTACTCCATCTCTGGATAGTGGTCAACAGTCCATCTCTGATGTTAAAGAAAAGTTAGAAGGTTTTAATGCCCATATGTCTAAAGTTTATTATAATAATGTTACCAAATATCTTTGGCTAATAGGACTTTCTAATAGATAGCTATTATATTTAGAAATTTTTTCCATATGAAGCAATATAGCAGGGTAAAAATTTAAAAAATTGTTTGGCATCTTCAAAAAGTGGTTTGAAACTTGTTTCTGTCATTTATCAGTTCTTCTCATTTGTGTAATTTCCTTAAGTTTTGAGCCCTTTTTAAATTGTGTACTGAGAGAAACACTTTTATAGCAAATAGTAGGTACATGATAATTGGTAGCTATTATGCAGTTCTGAATTTTAAATTCCATTCTATGAAAGAATTTTAATTACAGTGATATAGATGAAAATTACATTTTATAAATAGCATTGAAAATAAAAAACACTTTCAAATTTAACTGAAATATTGAGGATAAATATAAAATTTTAATCCATGCTTCACTGTGGCTTGTGAATAGAAACACAGAGTTATAAAATTTTTAATTTTCTTAGCATGTCATTAAATTAGAATAACCTTGATTATAAATTGTATTACCTATTTTTGATGATTAGAACCTGGATGTATGTGTTTAATTTGGCAAAAAGGAGTTACAATTCTAATGATCAAAATGTTGATGATGATGATAAAATAGCAAGCAATTATTGAGCCCTTACTACATGGCAGGCACTGTTTTATTAGTTTTGTATACATTTTTATGTTTAATCCTAACAACTTGGATAAAATAGAACATTTAGATAACTGTTATACTGACAAGGAAAGAGAAAGTTTAATCTATTTTATCTAAGTTTAATCTAAGTTTATCTATTTAAATCTTTAAATAAAGAAGTTTCGTGTAAATCAAGTGGAGGGGAGACTTGTTTTCTCAAAGTTATGAGAATTGGCCTTAAAATTCT
>NW_011495030.1:405349-408352 GCF_000754665.1 Bison bison bison
CTACATTGTATTTATATTATTCTATGTACTACATTATTCTATATAATATATAATATATATATTACTTAGATTATATTCTATGTTATATAATCCTAAATGAAAATGAGACATAAAAGTTTATTTTTTCCAGATTTCATTTAAGTTAATTCAGATTTGGGGATATAACTCCCTCCCCCTTACCACTCAATGTTGGAAATGATTATTTATGATTTAGAGGAAAGAGACTGTAGTCTTTTTAGGAAGTATCTGGTCACATAATTAAAATTTTTTTTAATTGATTAATTTTTTAATTGAAGGATAGTTGCTTTACAGAATTTTATTGTTTTCTGTCCAACCTCAACATGAATAAGCCATAGGTATACATATATCCCCTCCCTTTTGAAACTCCCTCCCATCTCCCTCCCTATCCCACCCCTCTGGATTGATACAGAGCCCCTGTTTGAGTTTCCTGAGCCATACAGCAAATTCCCATTGGCTATCTATTTTATACATGGTAATGTAAGTTGCCATGTTACTCTTTCCATACATCTCACCCTCTCCTCCCCTTTCCCCCTGTCCATAAGTCTATTCTCTATGTCTATTTCTCCACTGATGCCCTGTAAATAAATTCTTCAGTACCATTTTTCTAGATTCTGTATATATGTGTTAAAAAAAGATATTTATCTTTCTATTTCTGACTTACTTCACTCTGTATAATATAGGCTCTAGGTACATCCACCTCTTCAGAACTGACTCAAAGGCATTCCTTTTTATGGCTGAGTACTATTCCATTGTATATATATGTACCACAACTTCTTTATCCATTTGCTATTGTAATTAATGTTGCAATGAACAATGGGATACTTGGGTCTTTTTCAATTTTGGATTCCTTAGGGTATATGCCTAGGAATGGGATTGCTGGGTCATATGGTGGTTTTGTTCCTAGTTTTTAAAGGAATCTCCATACTGTCTTCCCAGAGAAGGCAATGGCAATCCACTCCAGTACTCTTGCCTGGAAAATCCCACGGATGGAGGAGCTTGGTGGGCTGCAGTCCTTGGGGTCACTAAGAGTGGGACATGACTGAGCGACTTCACTTTCACTTTCATGCACTGGAGAAGGAAATGGCAACCCACTCCAGTATTCTTGCCTGGAGAATCCCAGGGACGGTGGAGCCTGGTGGGCTGCCGTCTATGGGGTCGCACAGAGTTGGACACAACTAGAGCGACTTAGCAGCAGCAGCATACTGTCTTCCATAGTGGCTATATCAATTTACACTCCCACCAACAGTGCAAAAGCATATCCTTTTCTCCACACCCTCTCCAGCATTTATTGTTTGTAGACTTTTTGATGATGGCCATTCTGACCAGTGTGAGGTGATATCTCATTGTAGTTTTAATTTGCATTTCTTTGATAATGAGGGACATTGATCATCTTCTCATGTGTTTGTTTGCCATCTGTATGCCTTCTTTGGAGAAATGTCTGTTTAGGTCTTTTCCCCACTTTTTGATTGGGTTGTTTGTTTTTCTGACATTGAGTTGTATGAGCTGCTTGTAGATTTTGAAAATTAATCCTTTGTCATTTGTTTTACTTGCTATTATTTTCTCCCACTCTGAGGGTTGTCTTTTCACCTTGCTTATAGTTTCCTTTGCTGTGCAAAAGCTTTTAAGTTTAATCAAGTCCCACTTGTTTACTTTTGTTTTTATTTCCATTACCCTAGGAGGTGGGTCATAGAGGATCTTGCTTTGATTTATGTCATTGAGTGTTCTGCCTATGTTTTCCTCTAAGAGTTTTATAGTTTCTGGTCTTACATTTAGGTCTTTAATCCATTTTGAGTTTATCTTTGTGTATGGTGTTAGGAAGTGTTCTAATTTCATTCTTTTACATGTAGCTGTCCAGTTTTCCAAGCACCATTTATGGAAGAGGCTGTCTTTGCCCCATTGTATATTCTTGCCTCCTTTATGAAAATAAGTTACCCACAGGTGCATGAGTTTTTTTCCTGGGCTTTCTATCTTGTTCTATTGGTCTACATTTCTGTTTTTGTGACAGTGCCATACTCTTTTGTTGACTGTAGCTTTGTAGTATAATCTGAAGTCAAGAAGATTGAGTCCTCCAGCTCCATTCTTCTTTCTCAAGACTGCTTTGGCTACTCAGGATCTTTTGTGTTTCCATATGAATTATGAAATTTTTTGTTCTAGTTCTGTGAAAAGTACCATTGGTAATTTGATAGAGATTTCTTTGAATCTGTACATTGTGTTTGAGAGTATAGTCATTTTCACAATGTTGATTCTTCCTACCCAGGAACATAGAATATCTCTCCATCTGTTTATGTTGTTTTTTATTTCTTTCATCAGTGTCTTATAATTTTCTGTGTATAGTTTTTTTGTCTCCTTCAGTTCAGTTCAGTTCAGTTGCTCAGTCGTGTTCGACTCTCTGCGACCCCATGAATGGCCCCACACCATGCCTCCCTGTCCATCACCAACTCCCAGAGTTCACTCAGACTCACATCCATCAAGTCAGTGATGCCATCCAGCCATCTCATCCTCTGTTGTCCCCTTCTCCTCCTGCCCCCAATCCCTCCCAGCATCAGAGTCTTTTCCAATGAATCAACTCTTCACATGAGGTGGCCAAAGTACTGGAGTTTCAGCTTTAGCATCATTCCTTCCAAAGAAATCCCAGGGCTGATCTGCTTCAGAATGGACTGGTTGGATCTCCTTGCAGTCCAAGAGACTCTCAAGAGTCTTCTCCAATACCACAGTTCAAAAGCATCAATTCTTCTGTGCTCAGCCTTCTTCACAGTCCAACTCTCACATCCATACATGACCACAGGAAAAACCATAGCCTTGACTAGACGGACCTTTGTTGGCAAAGTAATGTCTCTGCTTTTGAATATGCTGTCTAGGTTGGTCATAACTTTGCTTCCAAGGAGTAAGCGTCTTTTAATTTCATGGCTGCAGTCACCATCTGCAGTGATTTTGGAGCCCAGAAAAATAAAGTCTGACACTGTTTCCCCATCTGTTTGCCAT
>NW_011495030.1:408452-427279 GCF_000754665.1 Bison bison bison
GAATGTTGAGCTTTAAGCCAACTTTTTCACTCTCCACTTTCACTTTCATCAAGAGGCTTTTGAGTTCCTCTTCACTTTCTGCCATAAAGGTGGTGTCATCTGCATATCTGAGGTTATTGATATTTCTCCCAGCAATCTTGATTCCAGCTTGTGTTTCTTCCAGTCCAGTGTTTCTTATGATGTACTCTGCATAGAAGTTAAATAAGCAGGGTGACAATATACAGCCTTGACGAACTCCTTTTCCTATTTCGAACCAGTCTGTTGTTCCATGTCCAGTTCTAACTATTGCTTCCTTACCTGCATACAAATTTCTCAAGAGGCAGATCAGGTGGTCTGGTATTCCCATCTCTTTCAGAATTTTCCACAGTTTATTGTGATCCACACATTCAAAGGCCTTGGCATAGTCAATAAAGCAGAAATAGATGTTTTTCTGGAACTCTCTTGCTTTTTCCATGATCCAGCGGATGTTTATTCCTAGATATTTAATTCTTTTTGTTTCTCTTTTAACTAATTCTTAATTTCTCTTTCTGATTTTTCATTGTTAGTATACAGAAATGCAAGTGATTCCTGTGTATTGATTTTGTATCCTGTAACTTTGCTAAATTCATTGATTAGCTCTAGTAAGTTTCTGATACTTTCTTTAGGGTTTTCTATGTACAGTATCCAGAGAAGGCAATGGCAACCCACTCCGGCACTCTTGCCTGGAAAATCCCGTGGACAGAGGAGCCTGGGAGACTACAGTCCATGGGGTCACGAAGAGTTGGACATGACTGAGCAACTTCACTTTCACTTTCATGCATTGGAGAAGGAAATGGCAACCCCCTCCAGTATTCTTGCCTGGAGAATCCCAGGGACAGGGGAGCCTGGTGGGCTGCCGTCTATGGGGTCGCACAGAGTTGGACACGACTGATGTGACTTAGCAGCAGCAGCAGTAGCATGTACAGTATCATGTCATCTGCAAACAGTGAGAGCTTTACTTCTTTTCCTATCTGGATTCCTTTTTTTTTCTTTTTCTTCTCTGATTGCTGTAGCTAGGATTCCGAACTATTGAATAATAGTGGTGAAAGTGGACACCCTTGTCTTGTTCCTGACCTTAGGGGGAATGCTTTAAGTTTTTCACCATTGAGAATAATGTTTGCTGTAGGTTTATCATATATGACCTTTACTATATTGACGTCGGTTCCTTCTATGCTCATTTTTTGAAGAGTTTTCATCATAAATGGGTGCTGAATGTTGTCAAAGGCTTTTTCTGCATCTATTGAGATTATCATATGGTTTTTATCTTTCAATTTGTTAATATGGTGTATCACATTAATTGATTTGTGTATATTGAAGAATCCTTGCATCCCTGGAATAAACCCCACTTGATCATGGTGTATGAGCTTTTTGATGTGTTACTGAATTCTGTTTGGTAAAATTTTGTTGAGGATTTTTGCATCTATGTTCATCTGTGATATTGGCCTGTAGTTTTCTTTTTTCATGTTGTCTTTGTCTGGTTTTGATATCAGGGTGCTTGTGACCTTGTAGAATGAGTTTGGAAGTGTTCCTTCCTCTGCAATTTTTTGAAAGAGTTTTAGAAGGATAAGCATTAGTTCTCTAAATGTTTTATAGAATTCTCCTGTGAAGCCATCTGGTCCTTTGTTTTTCAGGGGATTTTTGATCACAGCTTCAATTTCAGTGCTTGTAATGGGTTGTTCATAATTTTTGTTTCTTCCTGGTTCAGTCTTGAAAGATTGAACTTTTCTAAGAATCTGTCCATTTCTTCCAGGTTATCAATTTTATTGCCATAGAGTTCATAATATTCTCTTTTAAGCCTTTGTATTTCTTGACTGTCTGTTGTTACCTCTCCTTTTTTATTTCTAATTTGGTGATTTGATTCTTCTCTCTTTTTTTCTTGATGAGTCTGGCTAAAGGTTTGTTAATTTTGTTTATCTTCTCAAAGAGCCAGCTTTTAGTTTTATTAATCTTTAACTATTGTTTCTTTCATTTCTTTTTCATTTATTTCTGCTCAGATCTTTATGATTTCTTTCTTTCTACTAATTTTGTTTTTTTGTTTTTCATTCTTTTTCCAGTTGTTTTAGATGTAAAGTTTGGTTGTCTATTCAGTGTTTTTCTTGTTTCTTCAGGTAGAATTGTATTGCTATAAACTTTCCTCTTAAAACTGCTTTTGCTGCATCCCATAGGTTTTGAGTTATGTTTTCATTGTTATTTGTCTCTAGAAATTTTTTGATTTCCCTTTTGATTTCTTCAGTAACCTGTTGGTTATTTAGAAGCAAATTGTTTAATTTCCATGTGTTTATAGTTTTTACAGTTTTTTTCTTGTAATTGATATCTAGTCTCATAGCATTGTGGTTGGAGAACATGCTTGATATGATTTCAGTTTTCTTAAATTTACTGAGGTTTGATTTGTGACTCAAGATGTGATCTATCCTGGAGAATGTTCCATGTGCACTTGAGAAGAAAGTGTATTCTTCTGCATTTGGATGGAATGTCCTGAAAATATCAATGAGATCCACCTCATGTGATGTATAACTTAAGACTTGTGTTTCCTTATTAATTTTCTGTTTTGATGATCTGTCCATTGGTGTGAGTGGGTGTTAAAGTCTCCTACTATTATTGTGTTACTGTCAGTTTCTCCTTTTATGTTTGTTGGTGTTTGTCTTATGTATTGAGGTGCTCCTATGTTGGGTGCATAGGTATTTATACTTGTTATGTCTTCCTCTTGGATTGATCCCTTGATCATTATGTTGTGCCCTTCCTTATCTCTTGTAATCTTCTTTATTTTAAGGTCTATTTTGTCTGTTATGAGGATTGCTATTCCAGCTTTTTTTTGCTTCCCATTTGTATGGAGTATATTTTTCCATTCTCTCAGTTTTAGTCTATATGTGTCTTTAGGTCTGAAGTGGGTTTCTTGTAGACAGCATATATATATGGGTCTTGTTTTTGTGTCCATTCAGCCAGTCTGTGTCTTTTGGTTGGGTCATTTAGACCGTTTACATTTAAAATAATTATTGATATATATGTTCCTATTGCCATTTTCTTAACTGTTTGTGGTTGATTTTGTAGATCTTTTTCTTTTGTTGTATTTCCTTGACTATGTAAGTCCCTTTAACATTCGTTGAAAAGCTGGTTTGGTGATACTGAGTTCCCTTAACTTTTGCTTGTCTGAAAAGCTTTTTATTTCTCCATTAATTTTGAATGAGATACTTTCTGGGTAATCTTGGTTATAGATTTTTCCCTTTCAGTACTTTAAATATATCCTGCCATTCCCTTCTGGGCTGCAGAGTTTCTGCTGAAAGATCAGCTGTTAAGCATACGGGGTTTCCCTTGTATGTTACTTGTTGGCTTCTCCCTTGCTGCTTTTAATATTCTTTCTTTGTGTTTAGTCTTTGTTAGTTTGATTAGTATGTGTCTTGGTATGTTTCTCTTTGGGTTTATCCTGTATGGGACTCTTTGTGCCTCTTGGACTTGATTGGCTATTTCTTTTTCCATGCTGGGGAAATTTTCAACTATAATGTCTTCAAAAAATTTCTCATACCCTTTCTTTTTCTTTTCTTCTTCTGGGACACCTGTAATTCAAATGTTGGTGCGTTTGATATTGTCCCAGAGGTCTCTGAGACAGTCCTCAGTTCTTTTCATTCTTTTTATTTTATTCTGCTCTTCAGAAGTTATTTCCACCATTTTATCTTCCAGCTCACTGATTTGTTCTTCTGTTTCAGATATTCTGCTATTGATTCCTTCTAGAGTATTTTTAATTTCAGTAATTATGTTGTTTGTCTCTGTATGTTTATTCTTTAATTCTTCTAGGTCTTTGTTAATTGATTCTTGCATTACTCCATTGTTTTCAAGGTTTTTGACCATCTTTACTATCATTATTCTGAATTCTTTTTCAGATAGTTTGCCTATTTCCTCTTCATGTATTTGGACTTCTGTGTTTCTAGTTTGTCCCTTCATTTATTCAGTATTTCTCTGCCTTTTCATTTTTTTTTTTTTAACTTATTGTGTTTGAAGTCTCCTTTCCCCAGGCTTCAAGGTTGAATTCTTTCTTCTTCTTGGTTTCTTCCCCCCTAGCGTTGGTCCAGTGGTTCAAGTTTCGTATAGGGTGAGATTTGTGCTGTGTTTTTTTTTTTCTTTCTGATGGGCAAGGCTGAGTGAGGTGGTAATCCTGTCTACTAATGATTGGATTTGTATTTTTGTTTTGTTTGTTGTTTAGATGAGGCATCTTGTACAGGGTGCTACTGGTGGTTGGGTGATGCCAGGTCTAGTATTCAAGTGGTTTCTGTTGTGTGAGTTCTCACTCTTTGATACTCCCTGGGGTTAGTTCTCTTGTATTCTAGGGTCTTAGAGTCAGTGCTCCCACCCCAAAGGCTCAGGGCTTGATTTCTTCATCTAGGACTGATGAGATGAAAATGACCTCTTTGTTTTTCAGACCTCCTTTATAGTTATTTCCCATATCTGGTCAACTACATCTTCAGTTTCTCTGCATCCAGCATGCCTCAGGAGCCACAGTTCCTCTCACATAATTTTTTAAAGAAATATTTTATTGCAGTATAATATATATGCAGAAGCAACACAGATTATAAGTGTAGAAACTGATGAATATTCACAAAGAAGCACATTAGTGTAGCCATAACCTAATCAAGAAATTGACCATCATCAGCAAGTCAGAAATCCCACACTAGCCTTCTAGTCACTGTTCCGCTATATGTAGCACTAGTATATGGTCTGTCTTCTTCATTTAGTTTCTCTAAGTTGCTTTTTTAATAGAAATATGTCCTTTTACTTATATTTTCAAGTGTATTGGCATAAGACCATAATATCATCTTATTTTTTAAATGTATAGACTATTATTGTTCCTTTTTAAATTCCTGATATTAGAATTCCTATTTTCCCTTTTTGTTTTTTGATCAACATTACTAGGAAATCTGTTAGACCTTTCAGAAAAACAAAGTTGTTGATTTCTCCTTTTATATGTTTATCTTTTATTTCATTCATCCATTTTCTCTGCTTTCATTTTCATGATCTTTTTCCTTTTCCCTTTTTAAAGGGTTTAATTTGTATTTCTTTTTCTAAGTTAAGATGCATAGTTTATTCATTCTTTTTGCTCTTTTCAGCAACATATCAACATATGTGTAAGACTGTATCCCCAGTAAGCATGATCTTTTTTTATATAATACACATTTTGATATGTCCTATTTTTATTTTTCAGTTTACTGATTTTTAAATTTCCATTGTGATTTCTCTTTTGTTTGGAGGATTTTATGTTTTTTGTATGTTTTATTTTCACTTACTGTATTATTTTGCAAAATTGAGTGGATTCAACAGAAGTTCATTGTTAGCAGTTGTCTATCTTGCTTGTTTTAGTGTTTATCTAGTTGTTTTGTTGTGGATAATATAGAAAATATTTGATTCTTTTCATGAACCAGAGTCAAAGTACTTTGTTTATTACCTAAACTTAGGTGCAAAAAAAGAAATCAATTCAGAACAGTGAATGACTAAAATCATCACATACAATTGTATTAGAGCTAGGGATGATTGTATAACAAATGTATTACAAATATTACCACATATTAAGCATTACCTATTTTGATTTGTTGTTTTAAAGCCTTAATACTTATACACATCCAATAATGGAGGATTAAGTTCATTTTAGTCTGATATTGAAATTGGTGGTTATTTGGGGCTCTGCTTAGGGTACTTATCAAATTTAATTTATAAGAAACTAGAAAGAAACTCTATTTCAATGCTATGACATTTAGAGAAACGTAGACTGAAGTTAATTTGTAGTCTTAAAAGTGCTATTTAAATTTTACCAATTAAGTGAAACTTTTGGCCCCAAAAGACAGAGTGTTTAATATTAACATTAAATGCTTTAGGAACACTTGGTACCAATTACCAGTAGTAATTGGTGAGTCATGATCTTATATTTCTACATATCTAAGGATGATTTAAGAAGTTTTAAGAGACATAGAGTAATCTTAAAATTTTGACTTAATTCTAGTATATATTTTGACATAAAGAACACATGACAATGAAGAGTAACATCATTTTTAGGAAGAAAAATCAGAGTATCCCTACAACAGGCTAAAGTGATAAGACTTTAAAGACGTGCATCTGGGTATTCGTACAACAACTGCATTTTCCAATTGCTAGTAAGGAATTTGTGAGTGTTTCCAAGCAATACTTTAGGTATGAGCTTGCATGCTCAGTTGCTTTAGTCACGTTTGACTCTTTGCAATCCTATAGACTGTAGCGTGCCAGGCTCCTCTCTCCATGGGATTCTCCAGGCAAGAATACTGGAGTGGGTTGCCAAGCCATCCTCCAGGGGATTTTCCCAAGCCAGGAATGGAACCCATGTCTCCTGCATTTCCTGCACTGCAGGTGGATTGTATACCCACTGAGCCACCTGGGAAACCCTACTGTAGGAATATGAGATAATAAAGTATATAGGATTTTTTAAAGTTGCTATTTGAGTAAATAAAAATCCTTCTTATTTTTAAAAAAAAAAATGTGTTTATTTTTTATTATACTGCCAGGCTGAATCTGTCTTTAGAATTTGAAAATAATGCCTTTTTTTTTCTTTTTCTCAGCTTGAAATTACTGCACCTTTTTGTTATAAATTGTTAAAGGGACTTACTGCTTTATGAATGTTTTCAGCTCCTTTCACTTGGTGGAATCTCAGCTATAAGAAGTCTATTTGAATTTGTAATGACAGTTTAAATTTCTGAATGTGCAGATTCACCACTGCCAAATTATTTTCACTAGAGAGTAATCTACATTGAAATTACTGACTTCACTTTTCATAGACCTTTCATGTAGTAAAAAAAAAAATGCAAGTTTTAAAGATTCAAATAGAAAGCAATTCTTTTCATGACCAACTGCTGTGTGGAATAAATTATTAGTAGGAAAATGATCTCTTGGGGAGATAAAATTTTAGACAGCACCTGACCATATTCCTTTAAAAATACAAAGAATCACAGTGGCTCCTCAGGGTCAAGCCCTAAGCAAGTTGATCACATAGGTAGACTTAGGTGTGGACCCCATATATCCTTCTTTCCTCCCCCACACCACCTCAGGCTCTCTTCCTGCCTGTTCCATGAGACTTCAGGCTGCCTGCTCAGCTGCTGAGCTTAATGTGGCCCTGCCCTCCCTCAGTTAGTGTGTGTCTCAAGCCCCATCCCCCTGCCTTCTCTTCTCCCTGATGCCAACACTGTAGGCTCAGTGTGTTTTTCTTGGGGTGGGGAAAGGAGGAAATTTTTGGAAAAAAAATAGAGTCCATTACAATAACAGAAGTCTTCAGTGAAATAAAACACTTGAACTTATAAATACTTAGCATGTATGAAAGTGAGAGGTGACATTATAACCCTCATATTGTATTGCTTTTTCCAAAGCGCTTCTTGAATGTGACCAACTATGATTTTACTTTGTGTTTTAATGAGTTGGTTTATTAATGATGAAATGGTTTCAGTTAGTTGTGTTTCAGTTACTTTTGATTCTTAAGCCTCTTTTAACTTTATATTTTCTTCTAGCTTTAGGATCCTAGGAATTAACGGGTAAAAAAAGAAATTGTCTGACTACCTTATTTCCCTTTTTTAAAGGACAGTGGATTACTCATTACTACCTGAAGTCTCCAAATATGAAAAAAAAATAAAAATTGTTTATTTACATGAGAATATGGTTATAAATATGGTTATATAGGTTATTATATTCTGGTTCCCATTAGGTCATATTCCAGTGACTACTCTAAGCAGGCATTATACAGGTAGCCAGTTACCTAGCAAGGTAACAAATTCACCAGTAAGTTTAGCTACTGAAATTCTTTTCACAAAGAAAATGAAAATGAGAAGAAAAAATAGAAAGTGAGACAGTTAAACCAACAGTATGGTTTAGAGTACACAGGGCCGCAAGTGTGTAGTTTGTGGCACCTCTTGCTGAAGATGCACATCATGTCTGCAATATGCAGTGTAAATACTCTTGCTTCCCATTGTAGTAGGTTATGACAACATGTGATTTGATTAACACCATTAAGCAGGAGACTGTAGGACACACAGAAGGTTTTAGGACAGCTGAGAGTTGTAGGAATTCCTATGATTTGTGTCTCTAAATTTTATTGGAAAAAAATCATGGTATAGATGATAAAAAATTCATGTATTACTTCTGAATTACCCTAGAGTAGATATGGAACTCTAGCTATAATATTTCTTTGTCTTCTTGCCTCTTTTTTCATTTTATTTTTTCTCCAGACTCAACTTATGTACTTTTGGGGGCTCTTCATAGAGTAGAGGCAAAGGACCACCCAGACATACACATACACATTTTATTGCAGGTCTTTTCACTTATTAATTCAATAAACATTTCCCAGGCCACCATCACTATATGCTGGCCCTTCTGCTCCCTGTTGGGCAAACACTGTTGAACAAGGTAGACAGGGTCCTTTCCACCTACTGGTTAGGACACTGCTTTACTCCTTTGGTACCAAAAAAATGATCCAATGGCGGAACTTTTTTCCCTATAAGCCTTATAAGATTTTGAGATAAAAATTTCCCTGCTGTCACTTGTATTCACATGGGAGTCAGGCCTGTAGTTTGGCCAGCTGACTGAGGATTATACTAATTCTAAAGCTTATCAGCAAAAGTTTCAGGGTAGCAATAGCTCCCCTGATCTAAGGCATAAACTCTGTAGCTGTCAAACAATTAATCAGAAGGTTGAATCAGCTTCTGCAATTGTACTCACAATCAGAGGAAATAGTGCTGTTGGGAGTCTTCATCACAATTTATTAATACCAAAGAAAATCATTTTAAGTTCACTGTGGCAAATCCAAAATCTTGGTCCTCTCTTTAATGATTGCAGATCCACCCTTGGTTACTGATACTTCTTTAGTCAGTTAGCCTAAGACACACACACACACACACACACACACACTCACTCACTCACTCAGAGGAAGATATTGTGACAGTAAGTTGAAACACCAGCTGTTTAATACATCTAAAGTAGGAGAAACACATCTACTAGGTTCCCCAAAAAAGCAACCTTAAACCATCCTAAGAGTAACTGAATATTTGCCCAGGACCCAGGCGGACACTAACTGCACATATTCCTCAAGAGAGGTGACAAATTCCCCATGGGTATTTTGCAAATAACTTAGCAACACAGAGAAATTGCTAATTCCTCATGCCTGTTCTCTGTTTACAGCACTTTTGCCTTTATCCTTTTACTTAATTGTTTTGGTGAGTTTGTACCTAAACTAGATCTTTTTGGATGAGAAAACAGGCTGAAGGAAAATAGTGAAACTGTATCTAGAGCTCAGGTCTTTTTTCTCTTCCTGTTACTATTTTATGCTGCATAACTTTATATCTGTTCAAAACTTCACAAAATGTTATATTTATAAACTTTTACTGTATAAACTGTAGACAACTCGTTGAACTTCAGAAAATCTCCATTTTCTCTGTCTACAAAATGGATATGATAAAATCTTCCTCCCTGAGTTCTCCTGAGGATTAGTGGCCTTCTCCCAATCATACAGAACAGAGGAAGACACTCCAGGAGGCTCAGCTGTTACTATACAACACTTTCCAAAATGCTTTACCATGCATGTTCTCTTTTGATTGTTTGTATACATTCTTTTTGAATTGCGCTCTTAGCCTGGGGTAAAGCATTGCTAATATCTCCAGATTTTTCAAACTGTTGTTTTAAGAAAGGAAATTTGATTCTGAAATTACATTGAATGTTTTTCTAATGATTACTTTGCTTTGTTTATCATCTTGTTAGAACAAGACAGTTCAAAAAAAAATCTGTAGGAAATTCCTTATTAATTCTATTCATCATATACAAGTTAATGCCCTCTGTTTACCTGGCACTTTGAAATAGTCAATTAAATAGATTCATTTGCTTTATGAACGTTTTCAACTTCTTTCAATTGGTGGAATCTCAGCTATAAGAAGTCTATTTGAATTTGTAATGACAGTTTAAATTTCTGAATGTGCAGATTCACCACTGCCAAATTATTTTCACTAGAGAGTAATCTACATTGAAATTACTGACTTCACTTTTCATAGATCTTTCATGTAGTAAAAAAAAAAAAAAATGCAAGTTTTAAAGATTCAAATAGAAAGCAATTCTTTTCATGACCAACTGCTGTGTGGAATAAATTATTAGTAGGAAAATGATATCTTGGGGAGATAAATTTTAGACAGCACCTGACCATATTCCCTTAAAAATACAAAGAATCGCAGTGGCTCCTCAGGGTCAAGCCCTAAGCAAGTTGATCACATAGGTAGGCTTAGGTGTGGACCCCATATATCCTTCTTTCCTCCCCCACACCACCTCAGGCTCTCTTCCTGCCTGTTCCATGAGACTTCAGGCTGCCTGCTCAGCTGCTGAGCTTAATGTGGCCCTGCCCTCCCTCAGTTAGTGTGTGTGTCAAGCCCCATCCCCCTGCCTTCTCTTCTCCCTGGTGCCAACACAAAATGTCATTTCTTTAGGTTCTCTAACTCCGTTTCTCATGTTTTCTAAGAGAACAATAAGAGACTGTCCATGGTAAGGTCCTTGTGGGTGCTTTTGTATAGATTTCCAGTAACACTTGTGTATTTTAATAACACGGACTCTAATAACAGAAAAAAAAGTAACTTACATTTTTGTTACAACACTTACATTTGAGTGGTTACTAGGTACTAAGCATTTGCTGTACTAATTTCTTTATTTGTAAGATTTTTATAATGGTCAATCTTTGGAAAACTCTTAACAGCCTTCACTTCATTTTATTCATGTTTGAGCTCAAGTGTAACCTCCAAAAGATCTTTGATAATCACCATTTATCCCCCTTTTCTATTTCATTTTGTTTTGTAACATTTATTGCATTGACATATTTACTATTGATCATGTGTTTGTTTATATTTTCATATCAAGTAAAATGGTAGTCCTGTGAGGACATGACCTTTGTTTTGTTTGCCTCAGTTTCCTCCATATTTAGAACAATAGGTGCTACATGCATATTTGTTGAATGAAGTTGGACTTATCCCCATTTCCACAGCTGAAAAAACAAGACTTAGAAAATTGAGCTCAAAGTTACACTCTAAGAAAGTGCATGGAAATGGGTCAGAACCTAGGCTTGTTTGGCCCCAAATCCTTTATCTCTCATTACATCATGGTGCAACTTTTCCCACCCCTGCCATATAGCAAGGAGGGATCCTAATTAAATAAATGGCAGATGCCACAGTCTCTTCAGGAGACAGTTCTTAAAGTCACACCCTTCAGAATCACTAAAATCATAATGCTTAGGTTGCTATCAGTTTTACCTATAACCCAGCCCAGTTCATGTTTCTATCAGGGGAATTTTTAGAATCGAAAATGATGTCTTGAGTGAAATGAAGTGAAAAATATCATTATAGGATGAGACAAATAATATGAAGATCAGTCCAATATGTTACCTGGACACTGAAAATAGTAAAAAAAAAAAAAAAGAACGAAAAAAAATTTTGTGCCTCTACATGGGGTAGAGCTTAGTAGGAAAACAGAACTTAACAAAACCATGCAATTGTATGACTCAATATAAAAAAGCAGTTCACTGTGGTAGGAATTCTGTTAGATTTGCTCCTTCATTCCAGGGACCCAGGGTCATGGAACAGAGCCAGAAGTGGGATCTTTGCCTGTTGTTTACAGTGACCTCGAGGAGGAATCAGCTCTTGTGCTCTCAAGTCCCCTGTCAGCTTATTTCCTCCTGTACATTTTCTTTCTGCTTTACTTTCCTTTCTGACCTAGTGTCACTAATATCAGGTTGTTTTTTGTTTTTTTTTTTTTTGTCTGTAGGTCTACATTGTTAAAATGTGCAGATTCTAGTGAGAAATAAGATTGTATCTTATCATTCTACATCCTTTATGAAAAACAAATTCCTTTCCCCCAGGCGAATGCTTATGAACATTCATATGATTATTCAGTTGAAAAGAAGAGGGATGTATTCCTGTGTCTGAGTAAATCTTTAGTGATTCACAGTTCATGGTTTTCTTAATTGTAGACTTCTCTGTTGTCACTTTTAGTGTCCTGGGTCAGTAACCAGTCATCCAGGATGATAAAAGACATTTTATTTAATGAGACACAAGCTGTAGGTATAAATATTCTTTTATTGTGTCATCCATGGAATCCTTACTACCTCCTCTCTCCTAGGATTTGTGAAAATTTTAAAATCACTTCCTTGTCCCAGTTTAGCTCTGAACCTCATGTTAAACTCTTAAGAGGATTTATAATTTTTTATAGTCATTTGGAATAACCAGTTGGGTTTTGTGATAAGCAAACAAATTAGCCAAGCGTCTTCTAATGACTCTTCCTGACACTGCTGAAGGCAGATGTGTTAAGGTAATCTGCCTACCGCACATGTTTTATCCTGACCAATTAGTGGCTAAAAATGTTAAGAAAATTATCCCATTTAATTCAGCAAAGATAAATGATGACTCCGTGTGTCTCATTATCTTTGAGTGCTTAACTTTCCGTAAGTGATTTGAGAGTTAGTTTTCAAAATTGTTTTTGAAATTAATATATTCTAATCATGGTTAACAGAAATATTAAGGCTGACCCAGGAATGGACGATGTTTTCTTTATATGTGGGGACCCAATACTTTATTTTAGGCCATATTCTGTGTTCTCTGCTTCTTCTCTTTTTCTCCTTCTTTTGTTTGCATAAAGATGTCTTATCATCATACCATGAGATAGTACTAAATATTTTTCCAGTCCTATTATTCTTCCTGGTTGACACTAACAAATAGTTTTCAAAATTCAAATGAACTTCAGTACCACAAGTTTAGCATATTATTTCATCCATTTATTTCATAAATGTTTTGTAAAAATGCTAGGCTTGGACATACAGTGGGCTCTAAGCCAGGTTCAGGGTCTATTTCTCACAGAACTTATAGACTAGTGGGATGTCAGCCTTCAACAAGCACTTGATTCTAGTGTGATGTGTTCTGGTAGTGAGCAGAAGGTATGGGAACATGTGTCAGGGTCCTCCTGTTCAGGGATCAGGAGAGAATTCCCAGAGTAAGTGCGATATAAGCTGGGGTGCAATGGATGAGAATGAGTTAGCTTAGAAAAAGAAGATTTTTACAAAGAATACAGTTTTACCTTTTATGCTTTTGAGCTTCTAGCTCTGACAAGTGTATTTTATGGAGATGGCTAGGACCAGAAGGGGTGTTTTGTTTTGTTTTTCTTTCTAAGGAAAAACAACCCATTGAATTAAAAAAAAAACAACAACAAAGCATAGTTAGACCATGTGACATGAAAATCAAAGACCTTAGAATGATGGGAGCTTGAGTTCAAATCACACCTCTGCTGTTTATTACTATGAGTCCCTGGACACATGACTATGCCAATCTTCATTTCTTTCTTCTCTACATAGGGTTTGTTTGGCTGAAATAATGAGGTATAAAGTATCAGCATGCAGTAGCTTCTATCTAAATGGTATCATTTTTGTTACCGACTCAGGACTGAAAACAAGCTATCACATTACACATTTGCAAATAAGATGAGCAAATTAGACAACTGAAAGGCATTTGATTTGAGTGGCCATTTTTGCTCTCTTATTCATGACATGGCATGGGTGGCACCTTTTTTTCAGAATCAAATTACTCCATGCCAGGAAAGGTGGTGACGATCATTGAGATTTTCTTGTAGTTAGTAGTGAATCCAAGTGAAGTGAGCTCTACAAGCGCAGTGAATTTTATATGTTCTTTATGGGACTAAGAACCTATGCCAGCATTTTGGAGTCTCCACTATTATGTGGTTTCCTGGAGCACAACTTTGGAGTTCTGTTTTATTCCTTTAGTTTAAAAAAAGATGAACTTGATAGAATTAAGAGTATTTATTTAGCAAGCTCTTAATCCAGATTCTGTGGAGAGCATTTTCATGGCATATCACATTTAACCAGCGTTTATGATCATAGACATGAGAAGCAGTCACTGTAGTGACGGGGAACCTAGATTGCTGTTACCCTGACTGTGTTCTAGTTCTGGCCTTGCTGTGTCTTAGCTTAGATAAGTTAATGTCACCAACCCTGTCTTTCCCATTTCTACAGTAATCATTATTACAGTAATAATAGCCATCTGATAGTGATTTCATGGTCAGTTAAAATAATGAATGTAAAGTACATACCGCACGCTTAGCATAGAGCAAGGGCTCAATTAATGCTAACTAATCTCTCAATTTGGTTTGTAACATAAAAATAAAAAAGTGAAACTCCGGGTCTGTTGGCAGGTAGACTACTTACAGATCTATTACAGACAGAACAAAACTAGTTCCATAACCCTTCCAGGAAAAGATGGTAGGATGGTGTTGTTCACCTGGGAATGATGGCAGATATCCTCTTATTAGCTGGATGTTTCCCTTAATACACTGTTAACTTTCCAATAGTAATTTAAGTTCTAGCTGAGCCCATATGCAGAAATTTGCCATATGAAAATGTTATCGGAATGATCACTTAGGAGTAAGTCGTACAGGTAGTAAAATGAATAAAGTTAACATTTCTGGTTTTTCAACTGTAATATTAGCAAGACTTCTTATTTTCAAAGTATTGCTCTGAAGATGATTTTGCTTTTTTAGTTTGCTTGTTTCATATGAAAGAATTGCTCTTAATGATCTTAAGCAATTCCAATGAAATGCTAGTCTGTTTTCACAAACCCATGTCTACTAAGTTTAATTCCTAAAGTGGTTATTATTATTATTTTATCTTTATAAGTTCTGGCCTAAATTTTGTACAGTCTTTAACTAGAGCCATAATCTGTGTTCCCAAGGCACTCAGCTTTAGTAGATATGCTACTGCTAAGTCACTTCAGTTGTGTCCAACTCTGTGTGACCCCATAGACGGCAGCCCACCAGGCTCCCCCGTCCCTGGGATTCTCCAGGCAAGAACACTGGAGTGGGTTGCCATTTCCTCCTCCAATGCATGAAAGTGAAAAGTGAAAGTGAAGTTGCTCAGTCGTGTCTGACCATTAGCGACCCCATGGACTGCAGCCTACCAGGCTCCTCCATCCATGGCATTTTCCAGGCAAGAGTACTGGAGTGGGTTGCTAATAGGTGAGGTTTAATTTGAAACTTTAGATCTAATTCATTATGTTAGAAGAAAATGTATTTAATTAAGTTATAAAGAATTGTCATCCATTATGTTCAGGAGGTTTATCTGTAGTCATAGAGACAGGCAGTAATATTAAATAGAGGATCGTTATGGATGTTGGTAGTTTGAAACTTTCATTTTAACTCATTTTTAGAACATGTGAGTACAAGGGCTACCTTAATTGAAATTTGCTTTAAATAGATAAAAGTAATAGTTCTTCACAGCCAGCCACAGGGGAAATAGTCAAGTAGACAGTTTTTCTTGGATCCAGTCACAGCTTCCTGTACCACAGCTCTCCTTGCTGTTCTGAAGAAAGCCCCCGGGGTGAGCACTATTAACTTCCTATTCACTGGACCCTGCCCTTCACAAGGTTAGTATCCTTAGTTCTGGGCTGATTGTTTTTAAAGGCTTCGGGCACATCTCCTCCCAGGGCATCCAGGTTTGTAATTTCTTATATCTGAACAAGAAAACATTAAAAATCCCTATGTGCAATGAAAGATATTCTGGTTGTGAACAGACCTAGACAGGGGATAGAGAAAACCATGCCTGAAGTTCTTCCAGTTGCCCATATGGAAGATAAGGCCTTATCCGGAGAAGGCCATGGCACCCCACTCCAGTACTCTTGCCTGGAAAATCCCATGGACAGAGGAGCCTGGTAGACTGCAGTCCATGGGGTCGCTAAGAATCGGACATGACTGAGCAACTTCACTTTCACTTTTCACTTTCATGCATTGGAGGAGGAAATGGCAACCCACTCCAGTGTTCTTGCCTGGAGAATCCCAGGGATGGCGGGGCCTGGTGGGCTGCCGTCTATGGGGTTGCACAGAGTTGGACACGACTGAAGCGACTTAACAGGAGCAGCAGCAGCATGGCCTTATCCATGGGTATCATTCATACAGTGAGAAACACTAGGGGAGTTAGCCATTCAAGGTTCCATCCCAATGTGGCATTAAGTAAGGTGTGATGATCATAAAGCAAATCACCTCCTATCTGAACCTTAAATCTCTTGCCAATGAAGTGAATAAGCTTCAGCTTGAACATCCTGTGATTCTATAATCTCTTTTATCTCTTTTTGCACACTTGCTTCCATTGGACTGCAGGGGGGAAAAAATGGAAAGATTTTTATTTTTCAAGTATATTTGAAACTGATCAGGGAAGAATGACTAGTCCTTCAACTCTGCAATAAATTCAGTTTAATTAGTGTCAACTTTTTGGTAGAAGTTGTAGCATAATATAGACTTTGAAAAAAAGTTGGAGGAACTTCATACGGAATAATTCATTGGTGCTAGAAACAAAGAAAGCCATTTTTACCTACCAGAATTTCTCCATTTCTGTGGCAGTGCCATAGCAATACCACCAATAAAAATGCAATCTGGTCAAAAGAGT
This sequence comes from Bison bison bison, assembly GCF_000754665.1. Lineage (NCBI taxonomy): Eukaryota > Metazoa > Chordata > Mammalia > Artiodactyla > Bovidae > Bison > Bison bison. The sequence continues at coordinate 424,933 of NW_011495030.1, forward strand.
GAGCTTCGATGCAAACACATACACAAGAAAAAAAACTTGCTCTCTTTTCCAGCCAGCTTGCTGTACCTGAGCCCCTCATATGTAAAACTTTGATAGCTACCACTGTTTAATCAACAATTTTGGTATGGTCAGCCACAAGGACTGCACATGACCACTCCCTGTCATAAGTATTTCTACCTAAAAGAGGCAACATTTTTGGGTAAAATTTTCTTGTCCCTTTTGCTTCCTTTTATCTCTACCTTGTAACTTTCATTTTCCTAAAAATCTTTGAGAGTTAAACCTATTTTTCTATGATCTTTCAAAACATCATAGGCACATTTAATGTTCTCATATTTATTAGTTTTTGGAAATGCAAGGCTCATTTCAAGGTGACATGATACTTAAGATTTATCAAAGTCTAATTTTTAAAAATTATTATGAAAAAATTTTAATATATATAAAAGAGAATAGTATAATTACCCCCTACATATCTATCCTCTGGCTTCCACAATTTTAAACATGGTGGCAATTTGCTTTCTTCCTGACTATTTTTCTGAAGCCTTTTTCTACAAACTCCACTGTTACAGTTCAAAGTCCTATGATATAAAAGGATATACTGGGTTGAGAAGATCCACTGGAGGAGGGCATGGCAATCCACTCCAGTATTCTTGCCTGGAGAATCCCCATGGACAGAGGAGCCTGGTGGGCTACAGTCCATGGGGTTGCAAAGAGTCGGACATGACTGAGTGAGTAAGCACAGCACAACTACTTTATGGTTACACAGCTGGAAAGTAAAGATTAGGACAAATATGATAAGAATGACACTGATGAAAATAACAACCAACAATTATTTTAACTATATGCCAGCTACTTTCCCACCAACATTGTTCATTCTTTCTCCTTTATTTAATAATTTTTTTATTGAATTCCCACTAAGTGCCAGGTAGTGTTCTAGGTGCTAGAATATAGCAAGAAGTAGACCACCAAATCCCTGCTCTCATGCATCTTGTAGTAGTATTCTGTATAGATCATTCTGTTTGAGTGTATACTGCAACTTTACTGATAGCTACTCCTCTTTTCCCCTTTTATTGTCGGGGAAATTGAGTCCCAGAGAGTTGAAGTATTTTAAATTCAAGGTCACACAGGTAGGATGTGACACCAAAAATTTGAATACAAATGGTTTGCTTCCAGGATCTGTTATAGTTCAGTTCAGTCACTCAGTCGAGTTGTCTCTTTGCAACCCCATGAATCACAGCATGCCAGGCCTCCCTGTCCATCACCAACTCCTGGAGTTTACCCAAACTCATGTCCATTGAGTCAGTGATGCCATCCAGCCATCTAATCCTCTGTCGTCCCCTTCTCCTCCTGTCCCCAATCCCTCCCAGCATCAGAGTCTTTTCCAGTGAGTCAACTCTTCACATGAGGTGGCCAAAGCATTGAGGTTTCAGCTTCAGCATCAGTCCTTCCAAAGAACACCCAGGGCTGATCTCCTTTAGGATAGACTGGTTGGATCTTCTTGCAGTCCAAGGGACTCTCAAGAGTCTTCTCCAACATCACAGTTCAAAGCATCAATTCTTTGGTGCTCAGCTTTCTTCACAGTCCAACTCTCACATCCATACATGACCACTGGAAAAACCATAGCCTTGACTAGACGGATCTTTGTTGGCAAAGTAATTTCTCTGCTTTTCAATATGCTCTCTAGGTTGGTCATAACTTTTCTTCCAAGGAGTAAGCGTCTTTTAATTTCATGGCTGAAATCACCATCTGCAGTGATTTTGGAGCCCAAAAAAATAAAGTCTAACACTGTTTCCACTGTTTCCCCATCTATTTATCATGAAGGGATGGTACCAGATGCCATGATCTTCGTTTTCTGAATGTTGAGCTTTAAGCCAACTTTTTCACTCTCCTTTTTCACTTTCATCAAGAGGCTTTTTTTAGTTCCTCTTCACTTTCTGCCATAAGGGTGGTGTCATCTGCATATCTGAGGTTATTGATATTTCTCCCAGCAATCTTGATTCCAGCTTGTGCTTCTTCCAGCCCAGCGTTTCTCAAGATGTACTCTGCACAGAAGTTAATTAAGCAGGGTGACAATATATAGCCTTGACGTACTCCTTTTCCTATCTGGAACCAGTCTGTTGTTCCATGTCCAGTTCTAATTGGTGCTTCCTGACCTGCATATAGGTTTCTCAAGAGGCAGGTCAGGTGGCCTGGTATTCCCATCTCTTTCAGAATTTTCCACAGTTTACTGTGATCTACACAGTCAAATGCTTTGGCATAGTCAATAAAGCAGAAATAGATGTTTTTCTGGAACTCTCTTGCTTTTTCCATGATCCAGCAGATATTGGCAGTTTGATTTCTGGTTCCTCTG
>NW_011495030.1:427382-444219 GCF_000754665.1 Bison bison bison
TTTGATTTCTGTTTCCTCTGCCTTTTCTAAAACCAGCCTGAACATCTGGAAGTTCACAGTTCACATATTGCTGAAGACTGGCTTGGAGAATTTTGAGCATTACTTTACTAGCGTGTGAGATGAGTGCAATTGTGTGATAGTTTAAGCATTCTTTGGCATTGCCTTACTTTGGGATTGGAATGAAAACTGACCTTTTCCAGTCCTGTGGCCACTGCTGAGTTTTCCAAATTTGCTGACATATTGAGTGCAGCAATTCCACAGCATCTTCTTTTAGGATTTGAAATAGCTCAACTGGAATTCCATCACCTCCACTAGCTTTGTTCACGAGAGGGCATCAGAAGGCAGACACACTGAAACCACAATTACAGAAAACTAGCCAATCTGATCACACGGACCACAGCCTTGTCTAACTTAATGAAATTAAGCCATGCTGTATGGGGCCACCCAAGACGGACGGGTCATGGTGGAGAGGTCTGACAGAATGTGGTCCATTGGAGAAGGGAATGGCAAACCACTTCAGTATTCTTGCCTTGAGAACCCCATGAATAGTATGAAAAGGCAAAATGATAGGATAATGAAAGAGTAACTCCCCAGGTTGGTAAGTTCCCAGTATGGTACTGGAGATCAGTGGAGAAATAACTCCAGAAAGAATGAATAGATGGAGCCAAAGCAAAAACAATACCCATTTGTGAATGTGACTGTTATCATAAACATCGTGCTATATTATCTCCGTATCAAGCTCCAAAACCTTTATAGGTAACCACTCTGCTATGCCACACCTCTAGTTCTGCACTGCTTACTGAAGTTCTTAGCTTTATCTTTAAAAGTGAAACATGGGTGGCAAATAGACTGTGTATCCCTATGGTTCATTCAGCCTGTTTCCAGGGAACTTCTTTCAGAGGTAAGGGGGCAGTTGTATCTCCATACTTGTTCAGTCATTGGTATGTTAGGTAAGATCTTCAACTGTGGTTGTGAATTTTCTGATGGTAACAGAGAGGGCTGGCTTGTTTCAAAATTTGAGCAGCTTTGTTTCTTGGGATCAATCTTTGAGCTGCCAGCTAAGATGCCCTAAGTCAGCCAATATAAAATTGAATTTAGAGGATAGGAAAATGGACTTCCAAATATATCACTTAAAAAATTTCTAACAGATAGCTTTCCCATTGGAGAAAAAAGTAGGAAATAGGAAAAAGATTTAGCATATTTCTAGTATTGACTCATCATGAATATGTCAGAATGTGAGCGATATGGTAACCAGCCTCAGAAAATGAGTTAAAGCAGCCAGAAACTGACAACATGGAAGGTAAGAAATTGCTTTTAACAAAAGCATTCTCTTACTGTGTTTCATAGAAACATGCCAATTGATGAGATGTTTGAATTTAAAAGGTAAAACAGAGACATTCAGTATCTACAGTTAGGCTTGCTTCCCTTTTAAAGGGTTCTTACAGAGTAAGGGTATTTTCCCTCCTTAGTGTGAGCTGTTAAATATGAGTGTTAAGGATACTATTAAGCTGGGTCTCAAAGGCCCTAAATTGCAAAGGCTTCTCTGGAAGAGTCTATTTGTAGACATAGCCATGAAGCGTTCTGAAATGGATTGAAATCGTAAGATATTGAAAGCATTTGTGTTGTGGCCAAAATTGAGGGTAGTGCTTAATTAAAAATTTTAACATCTTTCATAAGACATCTTGACACTCTTGCTTAGGAACCAAGAAATATTCCCTGTGTGCTCCTTCTATTAGACTGAGTCTTGAAAATAATGAAATTTTCTTCTTAATGTGAAATTCCAGGAACATCTTAAAATCCTAGAAGGAAATATGTACCCAAAGAGAGAATTGTTAAGAATATAAAGATTAAAATTTTAAATATTGGCAAAATAGGAACTGTGGGAGGTTAACCATGTTTGTCTCTAGCAATTAAATTGACAAGTGAATGCAGAGGCTTTGAAAGTATTTGTATCTTAGAATAATAGCATTTATTTAGGCACAATCCAGAATTTTCTGTCAGTGTTTCAGTACTTCTCTTCAAGATTTCCTTTCTTCATGGATGCAGCTATATTTGATCATAGATACAACTCACAAAACAAGCATGTTTTTTCTTTTCCTTACTAACCATTTCTTGACTCTTCACCAAATGAATTATTTAAATTCTTACAGATTTATTGTCTCACATTCAAGTTCCAAGCCTCTTCTTTCTTCTACATATTCATTCAGATCAGATCAGTCGCTCAGTCGTGTCCGACTCTTTGCAGCCCCATGAATCGCAGCATGCCAGGCCTCCCTGTCCATCACCAACTCCTGAAGTTCACTCAGACTCATGTCCATCGAGTCAGTGATGCCATCCAGCCATCTCATCCTCTGTTGTCCCCTTCTCCTCTTGCCCCCAATCCCTCCCAGCATCAGAGTCTTTTCCAATGAGTCAACTCTTCGCATGAGGTGGCCAAAGTACTGGAGTTTCAGCTTTAGCATCATTCCTTCCAAAGAAATCCCAGGGCTGATCTCCTTCAGAATGGACTAGTTGGATCTCCTTGCAGTCCAAGGGACTCTCAAGAGTCTTCTCCAACACCACAGTTCAAAAGCATCAATTCTTTGGTGCTCAGCGTTCTTCACAGTCCAACTCTCACATCCATACATGACCACAGGAAAAACCATAGCCTTGACTAGACGAACCTTTGTTGGCAAAATAATGTCTCTGCTTTTGAATATGCTCTCTAGATTGGTCATAACTTTTCTTCCAAGGAGTAAGTGTCTTTTAATTTCATGGCTGCAATCACCATCTGCAGTGATTTTGGAGCCCAGAAAAATAAAGTCTGACACTGTTTCCACTGTTTCCCCATCTCTTTCCCATGAAGTGATAGGACCAGATGCCATGATCTTCGTTTTCTGAATGTTGAGCTTTAAGCCAACTTTTTCACTCTCCTTTTTCACTTTCATCAAGAGGCTTTTGAGTTCCTCTTCACTTTCTGCCATAAGGGTGGTGTCATCTGCATATCTGAGGTTATTGATATTTCTCCCGGCAATCTTGATTCCAGCTTGTGTTTCTTCCAGTCCAGCATTTCTCATGATGTACTCTACATATTGATTGCTATCCCCTAATTCTTTCTCTTTGGGTAGAAGATGATAATTGCTATAATTAATCCTCCCCTAATCCCAGTTCTTAACATTTAGATAAATGACACCTAGCCTTGGTTTCAAGTCTCAAAGAAGCACTATATCATAAAAAAAAAAGTATGCCATTCTTAAACGGTCAATAGAATGATTTGAACTTATTTTAATGTATAGAAGTTGTAAGTTATTTTTAGAAAAATGTAAAAGGCCTGGAGTATAACTGCTGCTGGCAAAAAGTTTGGGAATTATAGGCTATATCTATCTGTTCATCCTTTGGGCAGTAGCATCTATGTGTTGCAAGCTCTGATAATTCTCATACAATTTCTGTAAAAATCTGTAAATTTTCTTTTAAACAACTTGTGCTTTAAAGGTCTATTTAAGGACGTCTTTGTGATTTTGAAGTCACAAACATACTCTCTTACATTTTCTTTTGGTAGTTTTTATGATTTTTCCCTTCCACATTTTTATCTTTGGTCTCTTGGGACTTAATATTTGAATTTGATATACAGTATTCTAATTTTACATTCTTCTATATTGTGTTGTTGTTCAGTTGCCCAGTCGTGTCTGACTCTTTGTACCCCATGAATTGTAGCACGCCAGGCTTCCCTGTCCCTTACTATATTCTGAAGTTTGCCCAAGTTCATATCCATTGCATTGGTGACGCCATCCAGCCATCTCATCCTCTGACACCCTCTTCTGCCCTCAGTCTTTCCCAGCATCAGGGACTTTTCTAATGAGTTGCCTGTTGGCATCAGATGACCAAAATCCTGGAGCTTCAGCTTTAGCATCAGTCCTTCCAGTGAATATTCAGGATTTTCTCTTAAGATTGGCTGGTTTGATCTCATTGCTGTCCAAGGGACTTTCAAACTGTAGTACCACAGTTTGAAGGCAACAATTCTTTGGTGTTCTGCTTTTTTTATGGTCCAGTTCTCACAACCGAACATGACTACTGGGAAGACCATAGCCCTAACTATATGGACCTTTGTCAGAAGATTAATGTTTCTACTTAAAATTCACTGTCTAGGTTTGTCATCGCTCTCCTGTCAAGAAGCAGTCGTCTTCTGATTTCATGGCTGCAGTCACCATCTGCAGTGATTTTACAGCCCAGGAAGAGGAAATCTACCACTACTTCCACCTTTTCCCCTTCTATTTGCTGTGAAGTAATGGGGCTGGATGCCATGATCTTAATTTTTTTAATATTTAGTTTTAGACTGACTCCTTCACTTTCCTCCACCCTCATCAAGAGGCTCTTTAGTTCCTCTTTACTTTCTGCTACTAGAGTGATATTAGCTGTATATCTGAGGTTGTTGATGTTTCTCCTGCCTGTCTTGATTCCAGCTTGTGACTTATCCAGCTCAGCGTTTCTTATGATGTGCTCAGCATATAGGTTAAACAGAGTGACAGCAGACAGCCCTGTTGTACTCCTTTCTCAATTTTTAACTAGTCAGTTGTTCCATACAGGGTTTTAAATATTGCTTCTTGACCTACATACTGGTTTCTCAGGAGACAGGTAAGATGGTCTGGTATCCCAATCTCTCAAAGAGCTTTCCACAGTTTCTTATGATCCACACAGTCAAAGGCTTTAGTGTAGTCAATGAACAGAGGTAGATGTTTTTCTTAAATTCCCTTGCTTTCTCTATGATCCAATGAATGTTGGCAATTTAACCGCTGGTTCCCCTGCCTTTTCTAAACCCAGCTTGGACATCTGGAAGTTCTTGGTTCACATAATGCTAAAGCCTAGCGTGCAGGATTTTAAGCATGACCTTACTAGCATGGGCTGCTGCTGCTGCATCGCTTCAGTTGTGTCCAACTCTGTGCGACCCCATAGCCGGCAGCCTACCAGGCTCCTCTGCCCATGGGATTCTCCAGGCAAGAGCACTGGAGTGGGTTGCCATTTCCTTCTCCAAAGTATGAAAGTGAAAAGTGAAAGTGAAGTAGCTCAGTCGTGTCCGACTCTTCACAACCCCATGAACTACAGCCTACCAGGCTCCTCTGCCCATGGGATTTTCCAGGCAAGAGTACTGGAGTGAGGTGCTATTGCCTTCTCTGTACTAGCATGGGAGATGAGTACAATTGTCTAATGGTTAGAATATTCTTTAGTACTACCATTCTTGGGGTTTGGGATGAGGATTGACTTTTTCCAGTCATGTGGCCACTGCTGGGTCTTCCAAATTTGCTGACATATTGAACACAACATCTTGATGGCATCATCCTTAAGGATTTTGAAAGGTGTACTCGAATTCCATTGCATCGCTAGCTTTATTAACAGCAGTGCTTCCTAAGGCACACTTGACTTCACACTACAGAATGTCTGGCTCTGGGTGACTGACCACACCATTGTCATAATCCGGTCTCTAAGATCTTCTATGCAGAGAGTTAATTTCCCCAATACTATTTATTAAATAGTTCTTTCTTTCCAGATTGACATGTTCTAGGTTCCTATGTAAATGCTTTTGTTTCTATATTCTCTAATATATCTCCTTTTATTTATCTATTATTGTTCCAGAACTGTGCTGTCATAAAATCTGTGAATTTTTTATGTGACTTGACATATGATAAAGTCTCCTGTTTTTGATCTTTGAAAAATTGTTTTATCTCTGTATTAAAACCTCTTCCATGAAAAATTTCTAGATCTGTCCATTTTATCTCCTTTCCCTATGATCAGATACTTGATAGAAGATGTCATATCCCAGCTTTAAAACATCTGCTGACTTCCTTATTCACCTTGCTTTGTTTTCTGCCTTTTTTTTAGTCTTCTGACCATACTTTTGTATTTTCAATGCCTTTATATAGGGTAAGAAGTTTGAAATATCTTGTAATTAGAAGGATTGTCAGTAGATTATAAAACATTAAGGCTTATGGTCCTATTTAATCTGAAGAGAACAGAAAGCTTAAGCGAATGGATATGCTTGGAGTCCTTCATTTTAGAGTATATTCTAACCCACAGTCTCTACAATAGATTCCTGTAGTTGTTTTTCCATTATTGGTGGTGGGTTGTGTTTGTCTAGCTGTGTATCTTACTTCACCCTGCCTGACAAATAACGCACGTTTTCTGAAAGATGGTCCGAGGTTTACATGCCCATTAGTCTCGAGAGTGATGTAAAATTAACAGATTGAGATAGAGGTTGAATCCATAACCTTGGCCTCATTAAACCCTACCAGTGAGTGAATTGTTAAAGCCACGGAGAAAAAGAGAAAACAACAAACGCTGTTGGGAATGATGTTTGATAACAAATTAAATGGATGTTCTGATAATTACTGAACATTCAGACTGCTTTCCCAAAAGTGAGATTTGAACCCAAATTTATCAAGTTTGTTGAAGATAAAATACCTGCCACCTCTTGTCAGTAATTAGGTTCTGTTCAGTAAGTATTGTATTCTCTTAAAATACAATAAGTATTTTATTTCCGCTGTATTCATTTTTTTCTACACTTTTTCTCACTCCCCAAGGGCCTTGTTGCATTAAGATCTGGGACAGAAATGTAGAGTGAGTAATATAGTCCATTTTGATAAACTGAAATTTGTTTGCAACAGAGTATAATCTTTTAAATTGCTTTCCAAATGCTTTTGGAATTACTTTCCTTCATCACAGATTCATGGGAAAAGCCTTAGAACTGAATAGTTGCCTCTAGATCTCTTTTTAATGATTAAAATTTTTTTGTTCTTTCAGAGATAGCATATCACTTAAGCATGAAGCAGTTAAGCCTGCTTTGAACTTAGTCCCAGTGATCTGATGGCATGATTTGTATTTCAGAGAAGGTCAGTTAATTCTGATGTGTGACATCACAATATAGGCAGTATTCCCAATTCCAGCAAAACATCTGGCAAATGCATGCTATTGTTAGAGAGTAGGCCAGGAAATGTTGATGGATGCAAATTCAAGCCAAAGTGAGGGCACAGTATTGCTGTCTTTGTAAATCATAGAGTTGTTATGAATTTTGGTACAACACAATGTGTCTGTTTAAGCTTCATGTTTGGAACTCCTGAGCTTTGGTTCATTGTCAAGTTACACATCTCACACTGTTTGAACCTGTGACACTTGAAGAGTGTGAACATGCTTTTTGAAATAAAACATTTTGGTTTGAAGAAAAAAGACATGAAATTGTATCTTTAATATAACATTTGCTTCTTTAGAAATAACAGAAAATATTGGTAATGCAGCAAGAAGCAAAGCTTGCAATGTTTGAAAATAAGTCAAATCAATTTTAACTGAGTAATGTGTTCATTTTTTTAAAAGCAGTTTCTCTCCATAGCCAACCTAGCATTGTGGTAACCCTAAGTGTAGTGGTTTGATGAAGGGTGGGCTCTCTCTTCTGTATATCCTGCTGTCTCTTTTCACTGTTTTGTTTTTCATGGGTTCTATCAAGCCAACAACCACCTGGTTTGCCAAGAACTGCTCTGAAAGAATTTTCTTGTCCCCATTCTGTCTAATTGTTTTGTGTTTCCCGCTCTTCCATTAGCCTCTTTCCTTGGGTTTCAGGTTTGGCTTACAGAAGAAACAAGAAAGATTAAGAAATAAATGTGCATAATAAACAAAATGGTAGAAATCTCTGGGTTTTGTGCTACTATGTCAAAATGTTATTGTTCCTAAGTAACTGTTGCTATCATTGATTAAGAACCTACTATGTGCTGATCATCGACTCAAGCAGTTCCCATAGTTTATCTCATTTAATTCCCACAGCAACATAATGAAATTGTTATATCCCCATTCTATAGCTGTGAAAACTGAGGTCTAGCCAAGTGAAGTAACATTCCCATAAAGGTGAGAAGTTGTGATTTGAAATCAAGTGTATTTTCCTAATCACTTCCCTGTTCTACTGTCTTATAGAATGAGACATTAATCTCTGAATTTCCCAAATCACAGACTTCACAGGAAAAAATATTTAGTTAAAAGTACGTGATCTTCTGGGCCCCAGTCAGTGTTAACTGTATCCATTGGCTGAATGGATAGTCACCTACTTGGCATGAGGTCAAGTGTGGCAGAAAGACCCACCTGCTGGTTATTGTCTGAAATTTCACAGTTAGGGATTTTCTCCAGGAATGAGAACCCATTGATGCCTAGTGAGCCACTAAACTGGCAGATTTTGTTTTTCCTGAAGTGTGCTTTAACCTAGTGCCATGATTTAGGTCATTTGGACTTTAATGTATTAGTTCTCTATTAAAAATCTTAACTTTTTTTCAATGTATTCTCTCCTTTCAGAGGTTGTAATAGTTATGAAAGTGAAAGTGTTACTCTGTCAGTTGTGTCTGACTCTTTGTGACCCCATGGACTGTAGCCCGTCAGACGCCTCTCTCCCAGGCAATAATTCTGAAGTGGGTTGTCATTTCATTCTTCAGGGGATTTTTCCTGACCCAGGGATCAAACTCGGGTCTCCAGCATTGCAATCAGCTTCTTTACCATCTGAGCCACCAGGGAAGCCCCTAGGAAAAGCAGGATAGACTACAATATGCTGTGATAAAAAGAAATATGCTATCAGAGGTTTGCAGAGACAAAGGTTTTGTCAGCTCATGCTGTGTATCCATGTCCATTATAGGATTTTAGGGACCTATGTATGAGGGAATAAGAGATTTTGGAGGATCTCACATCAGCAGTGAATTGCTTTTGCTTTTAAGTAAAACATATAACTTTTCCTTATAGCTTACTGAAGAAAAAATAGTCGTATAGCCCCAAATAGTCATAAGAGGGCTGTCTTAATTTCCTAGGGCTGCTATAACCAAGTACTACAAAGTAGATGGCTTAAAGAAACAGCAGTTTCCTCCTTCACAGATCTGGGCTAGAAGGCTGAAATCCAGGTTTTGGTAGAATCGGTTCCTTCTGAAGGTCTGAGTGAGAATCTGCTCCATTCCTTTCTCCTAGCCTTGGTGGTCACCAATCATCTTCTTTGCTTGTAGAAACATCACTCTAAGCTCCGCCTCTCTCTTCACATGGGATTCTTCCCGGTGTGAGTCCAGATTCTGCATCTAAATTTCCCTTTTCCTATAAGAACACTAGTCAATGAATTAGTGTGTACTCTCCTCCAGTATTACTTTTGTGAAAATGCCTTTCAAAATAGTTACATTCATAGATACTAGGGATTGGAATTTGGACATATCTTTTGGGGGGAATAAATGCAGGCCACAACAAGGACCATAAAGTACAATCAGACCATCAAGTTGGAAAAATAGAGACATGGAAATATTTGGCAAAAGGTTTCAGTGACTATGCCCCCTTTTGAAATTTTAAGGAGAAACACTTCTTTTCAGAAGTTGCTGGTAGTTTAAGGAAAGTTAGCAGCTCAAAGAATCAAGATTGACTATGGATGTTAACCAAATAGCCTGACCTGCTAAGAATGTATGAATAACAGAGGGATACTATTTGGAAAAGGAGCCCACAAATATTATTTATAGTCTCAGTGGTCTGAGGCCTCTGCCTTTCTACCCATTGTTGTTACCTCACGGAAGGAAGTAAATCAGGACTTATGTGAGCTTAGGGGCAGAAATAAAAACCAAGTCTTTTACCTAACTGGAGCGTTTTATGTAGGATATGTATATTCTCTTGGTGGTGATTTTAACAGAAGACATTCTAGTGCCAGCCTTGTCTCAAGGTTGAGGATTCACTACAAAAAACACAGTTTAATTACAAACAATGACTGTAAAATTGCTGATGAAAAATTCAGGGTTAAAGTTGACAAGCTTTATCTTTTGGTTAGTTAATACTCAGGTATCTTTTAAAATAAAATTGTTTTATGTTTAAATTCTGCTGCTTAAAAATGAAGTATATTTGGATAAATAATCTGTGGGAAATATATAGTAATAAATATCTTTGGAGTTAAGAAGGAGGTCTCATCAGTAGGTTGTTTAAGGTATCCTTGAGTTGGTTCCATGGGATTCGGGTTATGAGTTTAGTGTAAAGGGTGACACTGAATCCCAAAATCAAAGTGGTAGCAACATCACAAGGAAACTGTATACCTAACAAGTGTGAGGGTGGTTAGGATGCAGAGAGTATGCTTAGGACCTGCCAAGTAGCATAACATAGTCATCCATCTCTTGTTATAAGATGAATCTTCCTGGACCTTGCTCTGTGGACTTCTATAGCTTGATTGTGAATTTCCCAATTGCCTATCTCCCACAGTTTTGAGGGGTAGGAATTGGTGGTGATGAGACCTTTCGTGCATTAAAATGTCAGCAAAAAATGACAAAGTATTTCAGAGGAAGGAAGGGAGAAGCATGTGGAAATAACAGAAGGACTCTAGCTACTGCTTATGGTGAATGAGCTGGAAGTTAAGGAAGTCAGCAGTTAATCAAAATGAGAAGCCAGGAAATGAAGTGGAAAGACAGAGAGACAGAAGAGCTGGATTATTTTGAGGGGCTCCAAAATCACTGCAGATGGTGATTGCAAGCCATGAAATTAAAAGACGCTTACTCCTTGGAAGGAAAGTTATGACCAACCTAGATAGCATATTCAAAAGCAGAGACATTACTTTGTCAACAAAGTTCCATCTAGTCAAGTCCATTCTAAAGGAGATCAGCCATGGGTGTTCTTTGGAAGGAATGATGCTAAAGCTGAAATCCAGTACTTTGGCCACCTCATGCAAAGAGTTGACTCATTGGAAAAGACTCTGATGCTGGGAGGGATTGGGGGCAGGAGGAGAAGGGGACGACAGAGGATGAGATGGCTGGATGGCATCACCAACTCGATGCATGTAGTTTGAGTGAACTCCGGGAGTTGGTGATGGACAGGGAGGCCTGGCGTGCTGCGATTCACGGGATTGCAAAGAGTCGGACATGACTGAGTGACTGAACTGAGGACATTTAAAATTTTTTTGGGGGTGTATGTAAATGTATGACCATAAAATATATAGCAATTGGACATTTTAAAACATTTTATAAATCATAGATTCCTGTATATATCTTTTAAAACCTTTTTTAGCCAAACATAATTTGCCCTATTGGTGTATATTGCTATTTTGTTCATTTTTATTGCTGTATAGTATTTCCATGTAGAAAGATCATGATTTATTATTCCATTGACAGATGTTTAAATTGGAAATGTGACGAATTATACCTATAATTTAAATGATTCAATCTTTGCCATTTATAGCTGCTTCCTTCGTCCATTTTTTCAATGATCATCAAAAGTATGCAATCATTTTTTCAGAAAGATTAAAGAAAAATAGATAATATTGCAGTGACTAAATTTGTGTGAATATGATTACAGCTTGAACACTGTGTGCCTAAGCTTACAATTGGGAATCATGATGATTTGGTAAATGGAGACGAGTCAGTGAGACATAATAAAGATGAAGCTCCAGTCATATTCCATAACCTAATATTTTCTAGATCGACTGAATTTGTTAGAGGCCAAATAAATTGGTAAGTTTCTACAGGAAAATATTTTCATATCAGTGTCTTCAGGATAGCCTTGCAGATTCACCTTTACAAGAATTACTTATTGTAAGAAAAGGTCACCCAATCGGGTCCTGTCACACTCTTGACCTTTTTGGTCTTGAATTCCAAATTTTATTTTTAAAAAATATTTATTGAATTTGTTACAATATTGATTCTGTTTTATGTTTTGGGCTTTTGGCCCTGAGGCATATGGGAATCTTAGCTCCTGGACCAGAGATCCAGCCCACACCCTGTGCATTGGAAGGCAAAGTCTTAACACACTGGACTGCCAGGGAAAGCCCTTGAATTCTGAATTTTAAAATGCCCCCATTTTTAGCCTTCTTAATTCAGAAAGTTTTAGAAATATTTGTTTCATGACCATGGCGACAGATATCAACATGGCCGAATCACCATAGTGTGTATGGAGCTATCATCTTCTCCCCAAAATATCTCCCATGTCAGTTATCAGTGATGTTTCAAATGGTCTCATTAGAAGATACATCCTTTCTGCTGTATAACTAAAGATAGTGCTTGTTAAATTTGGATGATATGAATTCTGGAAAATGATTGTAGGTTAGATAACAAAGGTGGTAATTTCATACATTTGAAGGAGGAACCCAAGTCAATGAAATAAAATAAAACTAGAATGAATGGGAAAATTAAAAGAATCAATGAAAAAACATTAGACTAGGCCAAGTATATTTGGCAAACTTTTGTATGAAAAACATCTAAGGGTTTTAGATTGCAGTAATCTTACTGTGAGTCAGCAGTTCAGTTATCCTGTGAAACTAAAATTCAAACAGAAATTTATATTAATAGAAGTATAAGTCCACAATCAAAGGAATTAATCAGCCTGTTCTACTCAGGGACTAATCAAACAACATCTGAGAACTTGTTTGCAGTTCTGGAATCTGCAGTTTTCATTGACATGGATAGAGTAGAAGTCTGGAAACTGACTAAAGTATTGAAAAGTTTGGAAATTGGGCTACTGAATAAAAATTTTCATCAATATGTATCTTTTGGGATCTAGCTTCTTTCACTTCCACTTAACAAAATTCATTTGAGATTCATCTATGTTACTATGTGAATCAATTGTTTGTTACTTTATATGCTGTGTAGTATATCCATTATGTGGACATACCATAGTTTATCTGTTTACTAGCTGAAGGACATCTTTGTTTGCAATTTTTGATTTTGAAAAAAGCTGCTATAAAAATTTCTTCCATAGATTTTTGTGTAACCATAAATTTTCATTTTTTGGGTGAAAACTTAGGGATAAAATTGCTGCTTCATATGGTAGACTTCAACCTTTATAAAAAACTGCCAAACTGTTTTCCAAAGTAGCCATATCATTTTGGATTCCTACCATCAGCATTCTTAGTTGTTCTGCCTTCTTGTTAGCACTTTACTTGGTATTGTCAATATATATATATGTGTGTGTATATATGTGTGATTGTGTGTGTGTGTTTGTATAGCCATTGCAATGGAAGTGTAGTGTGGCTTTTTACCTATTTTTAAAACTGTTTGTTTCTTATTGTAGAGTTTTAAGAGTTCTTTATCTATTAGGATATATGTTCTTTGAAAAAAATGTGATTTTTAAGTATTTTCTCCCAGTCTGTGGGCAGCCTTTTTTAATTTTCTTAACATGATGTTAGTTGCCATGTAAATCATTTTATTTGTAGATAGCAATCAAAGTTATCAATCTATAATTTTATTGAATATAGATTTTTGAGTTATAGTTTTAGACCATTTCTTATACTTAGGTTACAGAAGAATTCACTCATTTTCCCTCTTGTATAATTGGCAGTTTTGTTTCCAAAGTTTAGATCACATATGTTTGGAGTTTATTCTAGTGTGTGGTATGCAGAATTGGTTCAGTAGACCAGTGTTATCATTTTTCAAATGGCTATGCAATAATCCCAGTATTATTTATTTGAGTATGTTTCTCCCTAGTGGTTTGAGTGGAGAAGGAAATGGCAACCCACTCCAGTATTCTTGCCTGGAGAATCCCAGGGACAGAGGAGCCTGGTGGGCTGCCGTCTATGGGATTGCACAGAGTTGAACATGACTAAAGCGACTTAACAGCAGCAGCAGCAGCAGCAGTGGTTTGAGATGCTACTTTTATAATATACTCAATTTCCATAAGTTGTGAGGTCTATTTTAAGGCTTTCTCTTCTGTTTTATTGGTTTGTCTATTCATGCACCAGTGTGTGCTATATTTTAATTTTGGAGGCTTTGTTGTGTCAGGTAGAGCTAGATTTTCCTCCAGGACTCTCTTTTTTCATACTGGTTTTCCCAATTTTTATTGTGTATTTTTTTTTTTCCACTTGAACTATAGTATGAATTTGTCTAGCTTCAGGGAAAAATGTTATTTTTATTGTGATCACATTTTGTTGTTCAGTCGCTCAGTTGTGTCCAACTCTTTGCAACCCCATGGACTGTAGCATGCCAGGCTTTCCTGTCCTTCACCATCTTACAGAGCTTGCTCAAACTCCGGTCATTGAGTTGGTGATGCCATCCAACCATTTCATCCTCTGTCGTCCCCTTCTCCTCTTGCCTTTAGTCTTTTCCAGCATCAGGGTCTTTTCCAATGAGTTAGCTCTTTGCATCAGGTGGCCAAAATACTGGAGCTTCAGCTTCAGCATGACTCCTTCCAATGAATACTCAGGACTGATCTCCTTTAGCATGAACTGGCTGGATCTCCTTGCAGGTCAAGGGACTCTCCAGAGTCTTCTATAACACAACAGTTTGAAAGCATTAATTCTTTGGTGCTCAGCCTTCTTTGTGGTCCAACTCTCACATCCATCCATGACTACTGGAAAAACTATAGCTTTGACTATACAGATCTTTGTCGGCAAAGTAATGTCTCTGCTTTTTAATATGCTGTCTAGGTTGGTCATAGCTTTTCTTCCAAGGAGCAAACGTCTTTTAGTTTCATGGCTGCAGTCACCATCTGTGGTGATTTTGGAGCCCAAGAAAATAAAGTCTGTCACTGTTTCCATTGTTTCCCCATCTATTTTCCATGAAGTGGTGGGACAAGATGCCTTGATCTTAGGTTTTTAATGTTGATCTTTAGCTTTTTCACTCTCCTCTTTCACCTTCATCAAGAGGCTCTTCAGTTCCTCTTAACTTTCTGCCATAAGGGTGGTATTATCTGCATGTCTGCAGATATTGCTATTTCTCCCAGAAATCTTGATTCCAGCTTGAGCTTTATCCAGCCTTGCATTTTGCATGATGTACTCTGCATATAAGTTAAATAAGCAGAATGACAATATACAGCCTTGGCATACTCCTTTCCCAATTTGCAACCAGTCTGTTGTTCCATCGCCAGTTTTAACTGTTGCTTCTTGACCTGCATACAGGATTCTCATGAGGCAGGTGAGGTGGTCTGGTATTCCCATCTCTTGAAATATTTTCCAGTTTGTTGTGATCACATTAAGTTTATGAATTAACTTGGAGAAAATGTACATGCTTATGCTATTAAGACTTTAAGACCAATAAAGAGATGTTTTCCATTTGTACAAATCTCCATTTATATCTTTTATGGATGTCTTTGTAATTTACTTCATAAAGCTTTTGAAGTTAACTAAGTTAATTTCTGGGTATGTATCTTTATTGTTCCTATTGTGGATTGTGTTCTTTTCTATTTTATCTTATAACTTGTTACTTGTTATATAAAGAATATTGATTTTTTCCTTGTTAATTTTATATCTGCTACCTTGTTTAAATCTTTTATAATTTAAGTTAGTTTTAGCATTGATTCTCTAGTTGATTTTTGGTGTAGTGGTGTGTTACTTGCAAATAAAGATAGTTTTCTCTCTTCTTTTCTCATGTCTAATTGCATTGGTTAATGCCTAGAGTACAGTGTTAAATAGTTTTGGAGATAGTGAGAATTAGAATCCTTGCTTTGTTCTTGATCTTAATGGCAATGTTTATGCTGTTTCCTCACCAAGTAAAGTGCTGACTCTAAGACTGAGGTAGGGGTGTGTGTGTGTGTGTGTGTGTGTGTGTTTGTGTATATGTGTACAACAAAATATCCATCCATTCTTCATCAAGGGTTTTACTAGAAATAGCTGTTGAATTTTGTCAAAGGTGTTTTGACTACCAATTTAATAATTTATTTCAGATATTGTTACTTTTTCAGTTCTAGGATTTCCATTGCTTTCTTTTGTAGTTTTCATATCTCTCCTGAAATCTCCATATCTTTACTTATAAATTCAACTTTTCTTGGAGTTTAGCATTGATCAAAGGTTCTTTTTTTTTGTTTTCTAATTGTTATGTGTTAATTCCAGTCTGCTTTGTCAATGGATCTGTTTATGATGACCTTTTTTTCACTTGACCAGAGTTATATTTTTGTTTCTCTGATAATATGCAGGACATTATACTGATGAGATTTGGGTTCTGTCATTTCCCAGAACACCTTTATTTTCTGTAGACTTGATTTCAGGTTTTTGTTTTTGGAGTGGTCCTGTATCAGTTTTACCCTTAAGTTAGTTCAGTTCAGTTCAGTTGCACAGTCGTGTCCGAGTCTTTGCGACCCCATGAATCACAGCACGCCAGGCCTCCCTGTCCATTACCATCTCCCGAAGTTCACTCAAACTCATGTCCATAGAGTCGGTGAACCATCCAGCCATCTCATCCTCTGTCGTCCCCTTCTCCTCCTGCCCCCAATCCCTCCCAGCATCAGAGTCTTTTCCAATGAGTCAGATCTTCTCATGAGGTGGTCAAAGTACTGGAGTTTCAGCTTCAGCATCAGTCCTTCCAAAGAAATCCCAGGGCTGATCTCCTTTAGAATGGACTGGTTAGATCTCCTTGAAGTCCAAGGGACTCTCAAGAGTCTTCTTCAACAAAACAGTTCAAAAGCATCAATTCTTCAGTGCTCAGCTTTCTTCACAGTCCAACTCTCACATCCATACATGACCACTGGAAAAACCATAGCCTTGACTAGATGAACCTTTGTTGGCAAAGTAATGTCACTGCTTTTCAATATGCTATCTAGGTTAGTCATAACTTTCCTTCCAAGGAGTAAGTGTCTTTTAATTTCGTGGCTGCAGTCACCATCTGCAGTGATTTTGGAGCCCCAAAAAATAAAGTCTGACACTGTTTCCACTGTTTCCCCATCTATTTCCCATGAAGTCATGGGACCAGATGCCATGATCTTCATTTTCTGAATGTTGAGCTTTAAGCCAACTTTTTCACTCTCCACTTTCACTTTCATCAAGAGGCTTTTTAGTTCCCCTTCATTTTCTGCCATAAGGGTGGTGTCATCTGCATATCTGAGGTTATTGATATTTATCCCAGCAATCTTGATTCCAGCTTGTGCTTTTTCCAGCCCAGCGTTTCTCATGATGTACTCTGCATAGAAGCTG
>NW_011495030.1:444319-452742 GCF_000754665.1 Bison bison bison
CTTCCTGACCTGCATATAGGTTTCTCAAGAGGCAGGTCAGGTGGTCTGGTATTCCCATCTCTTTCAGAATTTTCCACAGTTTATTGTGATCCACACAGTCAAAGGCTTTGGCATAGTCAATAAAGCAAAAATAGATGTTTTTCTGGAACTCTCTTGCTTTTTCCATGATCCAGCAGACGTTTGATTTTTACTCCTCAGGTAAACTGAGAGCTTCAGTGGAATGGCTGAGGTATTTACCAAGCCCCTCTGACTTAGCAGCAGGCAGCTGTTCAAGTCTTGGTCAGTTTTTTCAGTATTCTGGTGTTTTTTTTTTCCCCCTTGGGCTATTTGGGGTCTTGCCTTTAAACCTGTACAGTTAGAAGTCACACAAACATCTTAAGAGTAAATTTTATGTAGATTTTAGGACTCCTTACATTTTTGCTCTCTCCTCTCAGGGAGTTTTCCTCCTTGATTTATAGTTTTTCTAGCAACCCCAAGCTCTGATACTGGACTCCTCAGTTCATTAAGATAACCCCATTTTCTGCTTGAGGTCTAGCTCTTGCCTTGAAAAGAATAGACTGTGCTTACAGAAGAGTAGTTGCATTCATGTTGGTCCCATTCAGCACCATTTCTTTTTTCAAGTCATGGATTCTATCCAGTTCCTATCTACTTTTCAGTCACTCTCGAATATCTCCAACCATGTAAAAATAAAATAGATTTTTGATTGTTATCGACAGAATACTGAATAGTCTGATACATTGACTCTGTCATTATTTGAATCCATACGTACAGAACCAAGACTAATCCCAGTGGAATTAAATCCACAGCATATGCTTGTTCTATTTTATCACACTTCCCTACCTACTCTGATCGGTGCTTCTTAGGTATAAGAAATGAGTTTTACTATTTTCTGGTTATTTTTCGAAGCTAGGTTGCCAGAAGCATTCTTCTTGGAATGTGGTACCATGCCAACAGTTTGGCTGTATTTAAATGAATTCATTCGTAGTTTGGAGGAGTAACCATGTTGACTGTTTCCTCCTGTACCGATGAGTCTCTAAACCCATGATAATTTGCCTGACTTTGGGAAACCCTTCTGCTGCTTTTATGTTGTTTATATACAGAATCCTAAGTTTAAGAGTACCATATCTTGTCACTTTGAACAGGGTTAAAGATATTTTGTACTGCAAACCCAAACTAATTTCCAAATGTTATGTTTGATAGCTCTGTTTGATAATAGACCTTTCCCAGAAATCCCTCATGTTTAATTTTAAGATTTGGAAAGTATATGACTTATCTTTAAGAAACTCATTTAAAATGATTATTTGCTTATTCTTTCAAATAACCCAGATTATTGGTCCTAGGGCATAACAGAGACTAACTTATAATTTCATTTTCATAATTTCAAAAAGGAAAAAACAGGTGAATTCAATTTTGGCAACTGTCTTCAGAATTGTTTCATATCGATGTGAAGAGATATTTGATATGCCACTTCATCAAATTATGAATTGTTGGTTGAGTCATATAATGAGAAGATTATAAAAGGTGTGTTCTACTTTAAGAGTACTCAGTATATGAGAATGTAACTGCTAGTTTGTTAAGTTTAAGAATGGCTACTCATTTTAAGAATGGCTACTCACTGTAGATTAACTTTTTAAAATTGGAGTATAATTATTTTACAATGTGGTGTTAGTTTTTGCTGTACAACAAAGTGAATCAGCTATGTGTATATAGCACCTCCTTGTTGTACCTCCCTCCCACCCCACTAGCTCATCACAGAGCACCAAGCTGAGCTCCCTGTGCTATAGAGCAGCTTCCCACTAGCTATCTATTTTACACATAATATTGTATATACATCAATGCTACTGTTTGTCCCACCCTCACCTACCTTCTCTGTGTCCATATGTCCTTTCTCTACATCTCCGTCTCTATTCTGCCCTGCAAATAGGTTCATCAGTAACGAGAATGACTACTCATTTTATACAGTATTATTTTCTTAATGTAATTTTGTGTCAGTGGTCTACTGATATGCATAAAACATCATCTAAAAGTTTGATTTGCCGAACTTCTACCAAGGATTTTAGGGGAGTGTTTAATTTACTGCAATCTGTGATCGTCTGTGCTAATTTAGCAGGTCTTGCCAAAAAGGAAAGCTAACTCGAAGTCCCCAGTGAGCCAGGACTATGACTCATGTTTACAGACGTATTAATATGCATTCATGTCACTAAAATTGATTATAGTTGCTGTAATCCATAATTTCTGGTTATCCATAATCTCCTTTCTAATATTTCCTAGTTCATTGTTCATTTCATTATGGTGGTTAAAATTTCAGTTGTGATTGCATTTTTTATTGTGGGGCAAAATTCTATCATATTATCTTTAACAGTTGACATTTTATTGAGTGATATTTTAAAGAGTTCAATGTTGGTATGTATGCCTGTGTGCTCAGTCACTCAGTTGTATCTGACTCTTTGCAACTCTATGGACCATAGCCCACCAGGCTCCTCTGTCTGCGGGATTTTCCCAGCAAGAATACTGAAGAGGGTTGGCATTTCGTTCTCCAAGGGATCTTCCTGACCCAGGGTTTGAACCTGTGTCTCGTCATTGCAGGTAGATTCTTTACTGCTGAGTCACCTGGAAAGCCCATTGGTATGTATGTATGGTGTAAATTAATAAAAGGGTTTATAGTTGGAAAGAAAAAGATGAATAGATGAAAATTACATAGTAATTAGGATGTTAGTTGGTGAGGGCTTGAACTTGTCATTCTTATAGAAATATAAAGGAAGTAGTATTTAAGGTAATTAGATTAAAGAAATAAAGAATATCTAATGAGGCTTGGTAACTAGATGAAAATGGCTATGGTGGAGCAGTGCAACAGGGAGGCAATTTGAGGAGAAAAATGAGTACTGAAGAAGAAATAGATTAACTAAGAGAAAATACAATTTGAGATAAAGGATTGTAGTTTAAGGATCCGGCCATGGATAAAATGCATATTTGGGATTCATTCTCATAGAAATGATAGATGAAATGTTGAAAGTAAGTAAAATAGGATTAGCCATCATTTGTATTAGAACAGATGATGTTATGGTAATTCTGTGGCACAAATTTATAGAAACATTCTGTCTTAAAATATTTCAGTATGACTTATATTCCTGAGTATATTTCTGTATTAGAAATTGGCTTCTTTTTCCTAGCAGTTAGTAACTCATGTATATTAACCACAGTATAGGTTTTTAAATTTTAAAAGGAGAAAAAATAATCCCTTGGGTTTACTTTGCTGCTTGCTTATTACCATTTGGCAGAAACACATGAACCAAATGTTAAGCAGCTTTAATATTAGAGCTTTGATTGATTCAAGGTCTCTCTTTGGTGAATTGCTCAGTTAGTTATGATTTTTTTCTTCTAATTTTATTACTGATTACCCTACCTCCTTGCAACAGGAACTTCTTACCTTTTAATATATCATCTCTGTTGTCATTTTATACTTATAACTAGAAGAAGAAATAGTTTATTATTTTAGAGGACTTTATCCTCATTCCGCATGCTTATCAATTCATGTTCACTTTTGATTATCATCTCTGGCATGTCCATTGTTAGTATATCAGAAACTGGATATTTGTTATCCCCCTTATCCTTCAGATGTTGCTGCATATTTAGCTATTGAATGAATTTTTCAAGTTTAAAAATGTTAGGATATTTCACACACATGCATCTGAATTTCCGGCTGCTTTGGGAGAATTGGGAAATCTGGTGACACTCTGCATTAACTGTCTACCAGTCAGCACAATAGTATTTGTCCTGTCAGTTTCTGTGGCTTGGGAATCCAGGTGCAGCCAGACTGGCCCTCTGGCTCAGGACCTCTCATGAATCTATACTCAAGGTATGTACTGGGATTGCTGTCACTGTAAAATTTCACTGGGAGAGGATCATCCAAGTTCACTCCCAAGGTTGTGGGAGGCATTCAACTCCTCAGGGGAGGTAGGTTAAAGGCCATCCTCAGTTCCTTTTTTAAAAAATGAATTTATTTTTTGTTGAAGGATAATTGCTTTACAGAATTTTGCTGTTTTCTGTCAAACCTCAACATGAATCAGCCATAGGTATACATACATCCCCTCCCTTTTGGACCTCCCTCCCATCTTCCTCCCCCTCCCACCCCTCTAGGTTGATACAGAGCCCCTGTATGAGTTTCCTGAGTCATACAGCAAAGTCCCATTGGCTATCTGTTTTACATATGGTAATGTAAGTTTCCGTGTTACTCTTTCCACGTGTCTTACCCTCTCCTCCCCTCTCCCCATGTCCATAAGTCTATTCTCTATGTCTGTTTCTCCATTGTTGCCCTGTGGGAGGAGGGTTCAGGATGGGGAACACGTGTATACCTGTGGTGGATTCATGTTGATATATGGCAAAACCAATACAATATTGTAAAGTTAAAAAATAAAATAAATTAAATAAAAATAAATAAATAAACCTAAAAAAAATTATTCAGTACCATTTTTCTAGATTCCATATATATACATTAATATAAGGTATTTATCTTTCTCTTTATGACTCACTTCACTCTGTATATGTTCTAGGTTCATCCACCTCATTAGAACTGATGCAAATGCATTCCTTTTTATTGCTGTGTAATATTTCATTGTGTATATATACCACCTCGGTCCCTTTTCAAGTAGGCCTCTTCACACGGCAGCTCATCACATGGCAGATGCTTCATCAGAACAAAAATGAGAGCAGGACGGAAGTCACAGTTTTTTTGCAACTTAATCTTGGAAATGCCATCCAGATACTTTTGCTGTGTTTTTTTCATTGGACACAAGTCACTAGGTCTAGCCCATGCTCAAAGGGAAGGTGTTCATTACCCAAGGGAATGAATGCTGTCATGAGCCATTTTAAAAGTCATCGATTGCTCCCTGTTCATGAGTTTTCACAGCACAGGCATGTGTTAGAGCTGAGTCATGACAGGCTCCTTATGAGTGGGTCATGAACTCTCTGGTCCACAGGTGACCTCCTCCAGTCGCCTTAACCTGTTTAGGTTCCCTGCTGGGATTCTACATATAATTGAGTTAGCGACAATGACATTAAACAGGGATCACGATGTTTTTTGTAGAGATGTTTCTCGACAGTTTCAAATTCTTCTCTTCTCTGCTCTGTGGAGAAAAAATAACCACATGAAGTCAGAATAGGAGATTTGAAAAGGACCAGATTTAATATAGACTTGTTGGCTAAAATATACCACTCAGTTTTGCAGAGGTTCTAAGTATTCTACAAGTTTTGAATTAAACGTTATTAATATAGATATTTCAATTATTTAAAAACTGTTTAAGTAAACCTACTAAAGGCATTGATATTTAATAAAAGTTGTCATACTGAGAAGCCAGCAAAACTTATTTTGCAATATGTTTTAAAGTATTCTAAATATGTTATTAATTAAAAGCTTGTGGCACTGCAACAATTGTTTTTTAAGAAGTTCATTAAAATTATACATGAATGCTCAGTGCTATGAAGCGTTTAGGTAGAACGGTGTGAGTCAAGTTCCTCATGAAAATATGCAACTAAAATGAAATATCAACTTCATTATCAATTTATCCATATATAACACAGTAACTTTAATACCCTGCTTTCAGATTTTGGGGTTTATCAGATCATGTATTCTCATTGACTTTATAAATACATTTTTTAAAACATGAACTTATTTCTGTTAATAAAATGTCACTTTTAGCTCAGTTGCAGTACTGTGGAAGAATTCACATAAAGAAAGTTTCACCACTAGAAAGCATAAACAGAGTTCCAAGCTACTGGCCTGTAATAAATTTCCTTTGGGTTAAAGAAACTTTAGCAAGAGATATTTCCAGTATAAGTTTTATTTTTCTTAAGCAAAGCCATAAAATAATCATTTCAAATAAAAAATTGCTTTTCTAAAACAGTGACAAATAATATTTAAAATAAAAAACTCTGAGATGCAGCAAGTTTCCAAAGTGTCTATCTAAAAATCATCTAAGATTTAATATGCATAGTGTAGTTTCCACCTTAAAGAGATTATTAATTATCCAGTTGTATTATTATGTTACCGGACCACTACATTCAATTAACCAGAATTTGCTATTCCCTGACCATACTATGTAGCAGGGTTCATTTTATAAACACTGTATCTACAGTAGCCTATGTAGATACTTGTTTATTTATTTACAGTAGCCTATGTAAATACTTGTTTTATTTACCATGTTGGTTACTATTTTTAAGATACCACTTTAATGATAAGAAATGTAAAAAGTATGCTGAGTATCTCCTGGGATTCCTCTTGTTAGGTATTTTGCCTCCTCTAGATAGAATTTTGTAGAGAATTGTGGCTGCTATGTGCAGTAACAATGTTAGCAAGTCAAATATTACTTTATAGTAATACTTATTCAGCAGTCTTCAAGAATATTTATTAATGTGTCAAATATGTGGCTAGTTTATCTGAACATTAATGAAAAGTTTATTGTGTTCTTAAACATAGATATTTTTAAGAGTTCATAGTATAACTTTTTTTGATGAGTTTCTGTTGTATAGTACTTCCTTTTGTTTCACCTCATTTACCACTCCAAAATGGCAGTGGCTTTGTTGTATTTTCTGTAGATGTGCTACATTGTTAAGGAACCTGATACCCAAAAGAAATTGCCTCATCCCATGTTTCATGCCGGAGAAGGCGATGGCACCCCACTCCAGTACTCTTGCCTGGAAAATCCCCAGAGGAGCCTGGTAGGCTGCAGTCCATGGGGTCTCTAAGAGTCAGACACGACTGAACGGCTTCCCTTTCACTTTTCACTTTCATGCATTGGAGAAGGAAATGGCAACCCACTCCAGTGTTCTTGCCTGGAGAATCCCAGGGACGGGGGAGCCTGGTGGGCTGCCGTCTATGGGGTTGCACAGGGTCGGACACGCCTGAAGCAACGCAGCAGCAGCAGCTTTCTTCTATTGTCTTTCTAAACGTGGGTCTTTTTTTCTCACTATTTTTCTCCTGGTCTGCCAGCTTACACCCAATAACTCCTTCAAATTAAAACTCAGAATATGATGCATCCAAAAAGTTTTCTATATTTGTACCAAGGTTTATAAATACTTATGTTTGAGTTTTGGTTGTTCAGCATACAACAGGTGCTCATAAATGCTCCTTAAAAAAATTCAGAAACCATGAAACACATTTTTACCTTTTTCTGTATGGAGACAGTATCCTAAATTCTGGGGTCATGCATGTATATTTTTTCCTCAGAATACAGAAAGAGTATAGATGAAATTTACTCTAGTATTTAAGGATAAGTGATTTGATGCAAGATACCTAAGGTATGTATTGATTTGTTTTTATGGTTGCATATCATTTTGATTACCCATGGCGCAATAGTTTTAACCCTTCTCTAATTTCCTTTTTACCCAATTTCAATTTCATTTGAATATCCAAGTTATAAAGCATATAAAATAAAGCTTCTGGAGTTGAAACTGCATCTTCTTGGCCACTTTGAGCCCTAATTGTATCCCCAAGGCTCAGCTCAGTTGTATAGCTTTGAGATACTCCATATCCAACTCTTCTTGACCAGTTGAAATATTGAAAAATCATCAAATAATTAAAATTTTTTTACTGTCTACTTTATGCTTTAAATCACATTAGATACTACTACATTGGAAAATTATAAGATATAATCATGTCTTTCGGAGAAGGCAGTGGCACCCCACTCCAGTACTCTTGCCTGGAAAACCCCATGGATGGAGGATCCTGGTAGGCGACAGTCCATGGGGTCGCTAAGAGTCAGACACGACTGAGCGACTTCACTTTCACTTTTCACTTTCATGCATTGGAGAAGGAAATGGCAACCCACTCCAGTGTTCTTGCCTGGAGAATCCTAGGGACGGGGGAGCCTGGTGGGCTTCCATCTATGGGGTCACACAGAGTCGGACACGACTGAAGCGACTTAGCAGCAGCAGCAGTAGCAGTAATCATGTCTTTACAGATGCTACTTAAGAGATGATACAAGGGTGAACAATCAAGGCATAAATAATTGAGAATAACTATGTCACAGTTCTGGGAATTCTTGCTGTTGATGTGCTTCATGGATGCTGCAAAGCTGGAGATAATAAATGATAGGTAACTTTTATTCAGTTGTGTCAGGCAGTTCTCTTGCCTTATCTTATCATCATAACAACTACGTGTCTCTCCTCCTTTACATATGAGGAAACTGAAGCTTAGAGAGGTTAAGTGCCTTGCCTATATGCACCAGAGCAGAGTTTTCTAAGTTCACACTATTGATTATTATACTTTTCTGGCATTCAGACTTGTCCATATGTGAGAATGGAAGGTCTTAGCATCTGGGGCATGGTGATAGGGATGCATTTATTAGTATGACAGTATTCAAGGTAGCAGTTAAAATACAAATGTGACTTGTGGTATAAGGCTATGCTGCTGCTAAGTCACTTCAGTC
>NW_011495030.1:452842-456306 GCF_000754665.1 Bison bison bison
AACAATGAAGTTATATACTCTCTAGCGAATCCAAAGAATGTCTGGAGGTTGTAAAGACCTCATCAGACCTACTCCCATAATTTACATTTTAAGATAACACTGTCCTCAGGCAAGATACATCCTTGTAAAGACCAGGTCTACTCCCATAATTAACATTTTAAAATAACAGAAGGTTGAATCCAAAGACTGTCCTTAGGCAGGATACATTATTGGTATATAATCCTAAGGAATGTGGAGAAAGAAAAAAAGTTTGTCCTTTCTTCCTCCTTGAGAATTCCAGACCCCTCTCTCCTTGGGGACCCCTAGACTTCCTATCAACCTGCCTAGGAACTGACTCTCTCATGACCCCATATACAGCAGCCCACCAGGCTTCCCCGTCCCTGGGATTCTCCAGGCAAGAACACTGGAGTGGGCTGCCATTTCCTTCTCCAGTGCATGAAAGTGAAAAGTGAAAGTGAAGTCACTCAGTCGTGTCCGACTCTGTGCGACCCCATGGACTACTGCCTATCAGGCTCCTCTGTCCATGGGATTTTCCAGGCAAGAGTACTGGAGTGGGGTGCCATTGCCTTCTCCATAATGCTATGCATGAGACTATAAAAATTTAAAAATCAACTGAATAATCTTTTGTATTTTGGAAGCAGTTGTGTGTACATTATCATAGATATGAAATGATCATGATTAGCTAATATTTGAACAGATATTGCTATGCACATTGGAAAGGTGAGGAAATACACCAAAAGACTTTAAGTGACTTGTCTGTCCTAAGTCGCAGGACTAGGAATAGATTGAGAAATAGAAATCAGTCCTGGACTCCTTTGGAGCCCTTCCACCAAGGTTTTCTTCAAAATTGTAAAACAGAATTTAAAAATGGGTATTTTGTGGGCTGCCTAAATACTTTTATTAATAGCAATTTTCAGTTTATAATAATGCTTCATGCTTGTCAAAGAAATACTGGATGGAAATTAAACATTAATTACTTGGACATGGAGACCTGATTCACACCTAGTTTTCATTTTTTACAGATATTTTTCAAATACGACTGGAATTGAACCCCTTAATTATTTGATCATATTTTTCCCAGTAGCAATTGTGGAGGAATTCAAACCTGCTTGCATGAAACCTATTGGCAGTCACCCGGATAGTAGTAGTTACTGGCAATCTTTAGTCTTGTGATCAATCAGTTCTTGAGTATTAATAAATTAGTTAAAAACACTTTCCCTCTTGCCTCAAAATTTTAGAAAAAAACCCACCTCAGTCACATGTTGAGCTCTTGATTATTTGACACCCCATGGCCTATTAAGGCTGAGGAAAAGATCAGGATGAAACATGAGGTGTCCTAGTTAGATACCGTACTTACAAACCTGGGACAAGTTGGGCTTCCAGAGAGACTGCAAAGATGAACAAGAAGCCAGAATATAGATAGGGGATTGAGGACCCTTTGGCCTCCTCATTCTGATCACCTAGTAGCTTTTTCTCAACACAGCATCTTTTCCTTGGCTAATGACATCAGTAGTCATTCCCGCCTTTGTTAATATCCAGAGGCTCATCATCATTTCCCAAATGAATTCAACTGAGTAGAGCGTAGAGCAGCCAGCACAACTTCAGGCAGGAGGACTGGCTCCCTGAAGAGCTGCATTCCTGTTCTGCTACTTAATGTTAAATACCACACACAGCTGACACTCATGAACTGATTCTCCTTATATTCCTTCTGGAAGCAGGGAAGAGATAATGATTAATACATTACAACATTTTTAAAACATTGATAGACTGTCTTAGGAAGATGCTGGTAGGTACAGATTGTTTCTGAAGCAAAGCTAACTTCTGATGGGAATTCAGAGTTTGTTGGAGAGATAAAAGAAGAGTTGAGGGAACCTAGGAACTATATGTGTTTGCTTTAAGATACACAGAATTTTTAAAAAGGCTATATTATTTAAACCTTTTGAAGCACTGATTTATAGCTTTTGATTTGAAAGTCAGTGGTTGACTTGTCCTGCACTCTTCCATTTGGTTGTAGAGTTAGTATTTTACTGCATATTTACCTAGTGAATTTTGCCCCAGAAGCTGTCAGTGTGACTATTACTGCAGATAAAAATCCTCCTGTGTCCTTGAAAAGCTAATACATCTCTGCTAGAGGCAACATTACCTGGGAAGGCTGAGTGTATGATGTGGCTGCTCAGTTAGCTTATTCTAGAATGCTGGGTGCTCAGGCATCCCTAGAAGTACTAAGATTAGATGGTTGTCCACATTGGTTGCTCTCCAAACTCACCTTTTTCCAGTGATCCCCCCCGCCCCCGCATTAAAACATTTAAATAAAGTCCTAACTTGATGTCAAATCTTCAGCATCTCCTTAATACAAATGGAGACATCCAGCCTCAGTACCATAAGAAAGTAGATGCTGCGTTCCAGGAAAGATGGAGAAGTAACATAATTATAAACAGCAGGTCCTACCATCTAGTCCAAGTGTAAAATCTCGGATCTGATCTTTGGAATGGACTTCTGCTAGAGTGGAAATATCTTTTGAAATGATAGTCTTAGATTCTGTCCAAGCTGGCCAAAAATGAGTAAAATACCTGGGTTAATTTGGTTATGATTAGCAATAAAAATATAAGCAGATAGGATTTCCCTGGTGGTTCAGTGGTTAAGATTCTGCTTCCAGTACAGAAGATATGGATTCGATCCCTGACTGGGGAACTAAGATCCCACATGCTGTGTGGCATGACCAAAAATTAAATAAAATAAAATTTAAAAGCAATAAGCACAGTGAGAAAAATAAAATTCCAAAGGAAAATCATTATCAAATTACCATTCTCATTTAATGAAGTATGTTGCAGTATCTAGATCACTGTATGCGTGAGAGAGAGAATGAGAATATGGTTAGTTAGCATCTTTAAGAATGAAAAAGGGAGAAGCTGCATCTTTGTCAACTTGGTTATTACCATTATTTTTCTGTCTAAACAATTCTTTCATTTATTAACAAACTTATTTTCCTGATATGTGAAAGGCAGTTCTTAAAACCATGCCTTGTTCTCTCTCACATGTGGGCAAAGATGTGTTGGAAGTTATACGATGGTTTCTTCAGTTCTTAATTTTATAACTCATAATTTCTGTGACTCCAGACATTTTCTCTCTCTGAGCCTCTATTTCCTAAGAAATGGAGGAACACTTTCCTCACAAGATTTTTGTGAGGATTTAACAAGCATGTATATAGTAAAAAGATCACAAATATGTCAGTAGCCTTTGAAGATGATATAAGTGGGTATTTGAAGACATGTCAGTTCCTTTGCTTACCATATCAGCTCTGTGGACAAAAAATTAATCAGTTGATCTAAAAAAGAAATCAAACATTTTATTTGAGTCAAACTGAGGATTATAATCCTGGAAAGCCCCTCAGAATGCTCCAAGAACTATTCTACCCATTCGAAGTAAAAGCAGAGTTAAAAGTTTTTTGAGACAAAGGGCTGTAC
>NW_011495030.1:456406-466953 GCF_000754665.1 Bison bison bison
ACAGAGCTGATATGGTAAGCAAAGGAACTGACATGTCTTCAAATACCCACTTATATCATCTTCAAAGGCTACTGACATATTTGTGATCTTTTTACTATATACATGCTTGTTAAATCCTCACAAAAATCTTGTGAGGAAAGTGTTCCTCCATTTCTTAGGAAATAGAGGCTCAGAGAGAGAAAATGTCTGGAGTCACAGAAATTATGAGTTATAAAATTAAGAACTGAAGAAACCATCGTATAACTTCATCGTATATCAGCTCTGTGGACAAAAAATTAATCAGTTGATCTAAAAAAGAAATCAAACATTTTATTTGAGTCAAACTGAGGATTATAATCCTGGAAAGCCCCTCAGAATACTCCAAGAACTATTCTACCCATTCGAAGTAAAAGCAGAGTTAAAAGTTTTTTGAGACAAAGGGCTGTACAGTAAAGGATATATTAATATTACCAACAGTTCAGTACAAAGTGGTAGATCATGTGAAACCTTAAAAGATCAAGATGGAAGAGTATCTTTAGAAGAATTGTCTTGTTGGAGTGAGGGAAATGTTGCTCTTTATGGTTAAACAGGTATTTCTGCTGAGAGGGAGGCTTGGTCAATGTAATGCAGATATGAAATGCACAGTAGAGGGGAGAAAGGAGGCCAAAGGGCAAAGACGTCTTCTGTTTAAATTTTTCTTCTCTTTCCATGAAATATGAATTTTATTTCAAAGCTCTTATTGTATAATTTGGTTTCTATTGACATTAGTCCTGATTCACAGTCATGTGGAAGATTGTTTCAAAATTTTGTACTATGGAAGATCTGGTTTTTTGGTTTGGGTTGCAGATGATACTAATGACTTCGGATCATTTATTCAAGAGATCTGTGATTTCCAAGACTCTTTTAACTTAGATACTTTCCTTAATTATTTCCTAGTTGTTATTTTCCTAATTCTTTATATATATAAAAATTCTATTACAGTTATAAATGAAACAATAAATATATATCTCTATATAAAAATTGAATAGAAAGTTATACCAATGGGCATATTCTGACACTCCGTTTAAGGTAGCAAAGAAATATATTTCACAGGGAAGAGCAAATTCAACATTTTGAACATGACAAAAGCAATGGGAATAAAATCCAGAGCTTGATATTAGGTCTCTACTACAGTTTTTTAGTCAAGGCAATTTTGACTGTGACCGAGCCCACTCTAGCTAGCTTAAGTAAAGAGATTCATTGTATGTCTCTAGTAGTTTAATTTCATTGTCATCCAAGATCAGGAAGTAAATTACAGCCAGACCTCATGGGAATCAAAACTGGATAGCCAAGTATAAGATTCTTCTTTCTCCCTTTTAGGTTGCATGGTTCCTTCCATTTTGTCTTCTCTCTGATCTTAGTGTGTCAACTTCATTTTATTTTCTTAACCAGTTTCTTTGGCTTGCTCGTATTGGATATGGCTTAGCAAAGTCATCTCATTTCAGACTACACTGTGGCTTTTCATTATTGATGCCTAGATGCAACTGACAACATCTTTTTGTATCTTGGCTCAAATTCTCAAAACAGTCTCATGGATTGTTTGAGGTCAAATACCCATGCCTGATCCATTTGGTAGTTTTGGTTGTGAAGGGTACAGACAACTAACCATATCTAGTAAAACCCTTACTAGTTTAGTAAACTTGAAAAAGATTCAGATAAATTTTGTCATCTGAAAAAATGTGGATAATGACTTCAAAGTATGATGTGAGAACCAAAGTCAAATACTGTTAGGTAAGGTGTACAGAATTCTATCTATAGCAAGGGATTCTCCCTAAGGATTAATGGTTAGTGAGTAAGTTGAAGTGTTTGGCAGCTGGTATTCCCAAGTCTACAGCTACTCCTCTTTACATTCACTCCAGCTCATCTTAAGGACACAATTCCCAATCATGCTATAAGACGTGAAAGCCAATCATGCTATAAGACCTGAAAGCTAATGAAATTGTATCTCTGAAGAATAAATAGAGACCACACTGTTTTGAATTACTGGGGTGTGAAAACAGGACAAATTAGCTTGAGCCGCAGAGGAGAAAAAAATAACTATTTGTGTTCCCAAATGTTGAAATATATTTAATAACTATCCAATCTTGACATTTAGAATGTATCGCCTTTTTTATTAAAAGAAAGGCAAAAATACTTAGAAATATTGCAAAAAAGGTAAATGAAGTGGCTGATCTGTTTGTCAGCAAGCACACTTTTTTAGATGAACTATTATCTTCAACTTGAACTAACCACTTCTTTTTATCAGGTCAATTTACTCAATTTGTGATTTGCATTTTTTAAAAAGGTTTTTTGGTTTGTTTTTGTTTTTTGTTTACTTTGAAAATGATGGATTCTGGGAAGAATTTCTTAACTGTGCAACTCATCATTTGGAAAATATATCAGAATGCAGAGATCAGGCCAAAAATAAACAAAAAATAATTAACTGGTTGATATGGTGCTTTTACATGAAATCCTGGGCTAAATGTCTTATTTAGTGTAGTTTGTTTTTTAATGGTCTCTGTTGACCTCATAAAATATAAATTAGAAAAAGATGACTGCTTTTTTTATGTCTTGTTCCCAAAAAGCTGTTCATGAGATAGGACTCGGCATTTTCCTTGTAACACCTCACTCACACAGAACATGTTGGCATAAACTCTGCTGTAACCTGAGGCAATATGACTAGCTGAGATGTCATTTCTAGGGTAACATATCAGGTTGAATAGCTAGTTATATATGAAGATGCTTAATGAATTTTCATTTAAGAGATTTACTGCAATCTTACAGAAAACAATTTGAATAATAACATTCATTCCAACAACTATGACATCATCATCATCTGATTGCACAGTCATTTGAATGACCGTGAAATACCTGTGCAAAATTTACAGGCCAATATTTATTTAACATCCCAGTGAGGTCTCTCTTATCCTCTAAGATGGCTTATGGCCAAATGAATGACAACTGATTTTAGTAATCTAAAATGTTTAGGGCATAAAAGCTACTAAATATTATGACTAATAAACTAGATGAAATACATGGTATACCATTTTTCCTCATACAAAAAATCCAGGTTGTCTATACAACCAAAATTATTTGATGAAAGTTTCTGTAAGTCAAAGCTCTTGCCAAACCATAGGCTACTTCATCGACAACTTCTTACTAAGCATTTAGTTTTCCTACTTCAGTTTTTTCCTATGAAGCTTGTATAAACCTATTCATCTCTTATCCCTCACCTCATTTTTTTCCCTTTTGTTGTATCTTCTGGTTGTATGCTTTTAAACTTTTTCTTATATATTAATTATGTATCCTCAACTAGATGATGAACACCTCGAGAGTACAAATCATTTCTTGCATCTCTTTACTAAAAGTTGTTTATCAAATTAATGTACATGTATTCAATAAGTGCTTTCTGAATAAGAACGTTTTATACACAATAGCCTCAGCTCAGACCCTCTCAATGGCTCATAGACACTTAATCTCTCATGTCTAATATATTTACCAAGAAGTTCTCTTTATAGTAACTATTGACATTTAGTTGATGAAAGATGTGTATAATACAATTTATATCCTATTAGCCAATGCATAAACATTTTAAATGTTTATTTCTGTGTTCCTTGTGTCTTATGACACAGGAATGAAAAGTCTCATAAATGCCTCTTATAAAAGTGATATTGTGCATATTCAGTTTCATGTTAACTGAATTTTCTATTTGTACAATTTCAACTAAGTAGGTTAAGCAAGGGAGACATTAAAATCTTCTGCTTTAGAATAATCGATGTGACTGCACTTGTTAAAGAGATCAGGGAAGCAAAGACTGGAAGTTAAGAGAATAGTTTCAAAGTGATTAGTATATCCTGGCAGGAGATGATTATGATGATGTCAGAGTCTAGTTGGAGTGGCTTTGAGGGTGGAGAAAGGTGGGTAGATTCAAAGAATATTTAGTAGGTAGAATAAAAAATTTTGGTTGGATTTCAGATATGGTGAGGGGAAAGAGAGGATGGTTTTTGTTTCAAAAGATTCCTCTGGCTCGTTTGCAGAGTGATGAGAAGGAAAAGAGGAGCCTGGAAGAAGTATGGGTTGGTTTGTTAGGGAGTTACTGTTGCTGTCCATGATGACAATTTGGATGAAGATGAAAGCAAGTGGGATGGATAGAGGTGGCCTGATTTAAGAGAGACACTGTGTTTAGAGGGTTAAAAACAAGAATTGATGATGGCTAAAGCGTCTGCCTGCAATGCGGGAGACCTGGGTTCGATCCCTGGGTCAGGAAGATCCCCTGGCGAAGGAAATGGCAACCCACTCCAGTATTCTTGCCTGGAGAATCCCATGGACAGAGGAGCTTGGTGGGCTACAGTCCACGGGGTAGCAAAGGGTCGGACACGACTGAGCAACTTCACTTTCACTTTCTAGATATAGGACGGGGATTAAGAAGAATGAAGTGTCAAGGGAGGCCCTAATGCACAGGTAGCTGGATGAATCATTTACTGAGGTAGGGAGTTGTGGGAGAGGATCTTATTTGGGAGGAAGATCAAAAGTTTATTTTTGGGATGTTGATCTTGAGATGACTTTGGAACATTCAGAAAGATTTTTCAAGTAGGTGAGTGAATATGTAAGTCTAGAGCTATGAAGGGAGGTTTTGGCTGGAGATACACTATTGTGAGTCATCATGTGTAGTTGACAATTAAAGGCATGAGAGTGGATGAGATTGTCAGAGAAAAGAGAGGACTGACAGTTGAGCTTAGAAACATTTTAGTCTTTACCCACTAGGTCGAGGGAGTTACACATGAAAAGGAGATAGAGGAGAAATTGTCAGGGTTTGAGCACTGGGGCTCAAATCTGTCACTGTGCTGGAGCAATGATGGAACAAGTGATAGAGTGTACAGGATATTCATAGGAGAGGGTTTTTCCTTCTCTCATCTCTGACTGACATCGATATTTTCTTATTTCCATGCTATCTGTTGATCTGATTCATTTGTGGAAACTATTCTGATAAGCAGAGAATTCTGTTTCATGAGCAATTGCTCAGTGCTTAGACTATAGAAAATATATTTGTTTTTAATTAACATTGCAAATGTTTGTCACCCCAGAATAGAGGAAATACAGTTCTAGAACTAATGCCATTCTATCCTGCCACTCTTTTTAAAGAATTTTCACACTTTAGGGAAGATAGTATTTTGGAATGATTACAGCCTGGAAGATAGCCCCTCCTGCTTACTCAGGTCTCTATTCTAGATTTATCAAAAGTTATCTCTTCTCTGCTCTTTGCTTGCATTTTCTAATTATGTACCACAGTTCTTAAAATAACAGTTATTTTAACATAATAAAATATGTTTTCTTGGGCTAGATTTTTATAATTCCTCCTTTTTAGGCATCACAGGAACCAGCAATAATGGTCCAGGGAGTATATGTTTTCCCCTCTCCAAATTTCCTTCCTGTTTCATGCAGTCATAACCATTTGCTAAGGACCATTTACTTGTTGCCAAAGTAATGGAATGTCTGAAGCTGAGGTTAACATTTTTAATAGTAGTGTTACGTTAATTTAATAATATTATCTTGCAAAGTAAATGTAGCATTTGGCCATGGAGAAAACCATGAAGGCCAGCTCATTAATTTGTTCACTCATGGTTAATTATGTGAATAAAAAAATTAGAACTACACTATGAAATAAAAAGGGAAGACCTACTGATATAAGCAGCAAAATGGATGAATCTCAAAACTATTAGGGCTTCCCTGGTGGCTCAGTCAGTAAAGAGTCTGCCCGCAATATGAGTGACCTGGGTTTGATCCCTGGTTTGGGAAGATCCCCTGGAGAAGGAAATGGCAACCCACTACAGAATTCTTGCCTGGAGAATTCCATGGACAGAGGAGCCTGGCGGGCTATAGTCCATGGGGTCACAAAGAGTCGGACACGACTGAGTGACTAACTTTTGCTTTCAGAACTGTTTATGCTTAGTTAAAGAAGCCAAGCAAAATAGAATACATGATATATGATTTTATTTCTGTAAGATTTTAAAAAATACAAATGTATCTATAGTGACAGAACAGGTCAGTGTTGCTGGGGCTTGGGGCTGAGGGTAGGGAAGAAGCCTGGGATGCATCACGAAGGGATTGGAAGAAACTTGAGGAGCTAGTAGAAATATTCATTATTTTGATGTGATGATTTCAAATGTCAGAACTAATCAAACTGAATGCATATTTAAAGTTTGTTTTACTTTGGTAAATTATATATTTTAAAAAACTAAGTAACAATAAAAATCAAATTTACTCACCCTTCAAACTCTCACTTTCTGTGTTCCTTTTATTTTAGAGGTGAGGAAACTGAAAGCAAAGGACAGTGTATCTTATGAAAGTTTCTCTGCCTAGTGTTAGGGCTGGTTGGTTATGATTAGACTGTGGTTTCTCAACAAGTGCCCTTCCAACAGAGTATCTCCTCCTCCTCAGAACCTTATCTAGTGAGAGAAAGAGGCCTTGAAATACTGCATCCATGGTGGTTAAAGGAGAGCTGTGTATGTTGTGAACATTGTTATTGAAAAATGAAAAACTTTACTTACCACTCAGATGTCCTTTAATTACATGCAGTAAACTCTCATCATCAATGTAGACTTGTGGAAGTTCCATGCGAATTTGTAATAGGTTAAATTTAATATTTTTTAAGGAAAATGTCATTTTAGTTGTCAAAGATAAGTGATATATTAGTGGAACACAATTATATTTGCAGTTAAGCCTCTATTATATAATGTCTCATATTTCAAAACCTCTGATTTTGACTACTTTTTAATAACTTGAAATTCAATAATAAATGCATTTCTGAATTGTTACAAAGTCTGTATTAATAGACTTGTCTTACAAAGCTTCACTTTTTCCCAGTCTATTTAAAATGTTGAAACCCAACATTCTGCCTGCAGTTTTTCTAGGATGTACTCAAAGGATTCATTTTTGTTTGTGTTTTAGATGGGCCAAAATTTGATGAACATGATTAATGTTATATTTTTGATAACTTCTGAATACTTTCTTAAAAATAAAAACTAGTTCATTGGGTAAAAGAAGAATGAATGAGAGTAGCAGTTCAAAATGTAATTAGAATTAAAATGACAGGATTTTTTGCCATTGTATATTTTGAATAATTTTTTTTCTTGACTCTATTGAAAACACAAAAGTTGTTTATATTTATCAACCATTTTCTACTTAACATTGTTATCATTCTGGCCAAGATACTTGCCATTCCTTTTCTGCTAGAAAGAGTTGATTTACCTCTTGTGCACTCATTTTTTGAACCTTTAGTATCGGCATTCACGGGCATGCTGCAGTGCAGATGTAATACGATAGGACAGAATTACATCCTGGTTGTTAAGAGTGCATCATTGATATCTTCTGGAGAAGGGAGCAAAGCAGTGTCAGAAACCAAAAAGCTCTCACTGGGTTCCTCAGTGTTCCTCTATCTTCAAAACTAGCAAGGTAGAACCCCTCCGTAACCTCTGACTCTTAGCCACACATGTTATTTCAAGGAATCATGTGATTAGCATTGAGAACACCTGCATAATTCAGGGTATTCTTGCATTTGCAAGATCCTTCCTTAACCTTAATCATGTCACAAAGTCACCTTTGCGACTGAGAGTAGCCTGGTCATAGGTTTTAAGGATTAGGGTATAGACGTCTTTGGGAGGCCATTATTATGCTTGATATATGGGTGAAATTCAAGAACAGTTAGGGACTAAAACAAGGGCAGGAAGAGACTGAATTAATGGATATATTTCAGAGAATATCAGTTATGTGGTTTTCAACAGAAGAGTCAACAAATGGTGGGGCTGGGGGGGGAACTACTAACAGAAAAAAAAGCAGGCATCAGGATAACACTTTTAGTTATCAGTTGCCACACTTTGCGCGTAAAAAGCAATACTCTTTGTTCAGTCAATATTTAAATAAACTAATTACATGAAAGGATCTGTTCTGTCATCGGGTTTTACATTTTGTAGCAGGTTAAATTTCATTACTTAGGTACTTGAAGTTCTGTAGCAAACATTTATGAGAATGAGTTGACAACTATTAGGGTAAAAGAAAAATTAGGTTAATAGCATTTTTATACCTAGAGTTTCTTGCTTAGGTTGTATTAAGGATTCATAGGAGAATGATGATAATTATACACCAAATAAACTAGAGACTACAAGAGTCTTCTTAGGAAGACTTCTTTTACTTAAGTAGATAAAACTAAGTTATGTGAACATCAATAGGAGTGTAAGATTAGTTCTAGCTTTTAAATTAGCAAAACAAAAAAACTCTATTTTCACAAAGCTTAGTTGACATGGAAAGGCAGATTATACTTCAAAAATTTTTTAAAAAACACTGCTGGATAATATTCTTTTTGTTTTAGTTAATTAAATGCCCTTAATTTCTTAAGGAATCCTTTTAAACTATATTTTTCTTTTTAAAATTAATTTTAATAAATGGACTGGATAAAATTAATACTCTGTTGACTCTAATAGATGCAAATATAGCTGGATTTGGTGGTCTTAAAATTAACTGTAGTTTGAGATTTAGAGCTCAAGCTATAAAATCTGTGACAGGTGATCTAGGCAGAGTTGGAAGATAATTTTGTGTATCATGGGAAATTCCTCAGCTTCAACTATGTAGAAAGTTTTTAAAAATGCTCTCTTATGTTTATAATGAAAAACTGGTTTTACATATAACAAATAGCTGAACTTTGCAATAGAATTATTTGGTCTGTTTTTTAAAGTTAACTCTAAATTTAGTAATTAATTGCTGTAAATTGACACCATGTTTACTAGTATAATTCTCTTATTCCATCTCCTGGAGTTAGGTAGATAACCTGGAAAGATCCAGAGTTTGCCTTATTTCACTCTTCCTCAAGTCTTAGAGGATAAAAGAAAAGGACCAAGTGAAGTGAAGGTCATCTGGAGGCAGGGAAGGGAATTAATGCTTCTTAACACAAGCTATGCACTAGGTACGATGCTTCATGCTTTACACACATTGCCAAAACTTACCGAGTTCATTATTATCCAAGAGAGAGAAATGAAACTTAGAGTGGCCAAGAATTTTGTCAAGCACACCTGCGCAGTACAGCATGACTTGAACGCAAGTAGACTTGACTCTAAAGCTTTGTTCTTCTCATTGTCTCTGTGCTTCTTTCTTGAACCTTAAGATCCATTTTTTTTTTTCTGCTTCTGCTCCTTAAATAGAAGGCACTGTGCAATAAAGAAAGGGCAGGTCCTCAAAACGTGTGACACTGACAGGTTTACAGGATTTTCCAAAGTATCCAGGGTTCCGAAATCAGAAAAGCCTTCAAGTCATGGAGCCATTCTTGTTATAGTTGTGTGATCCATCTACTCCTTTAACCCAAAGTCTCACTTCCATGTAGTTATGAATCTTCTCCAGGAGCAGATGGCCTATGAAGCTGGCTATGTTCTCTGCATGGTTACAGTGTAGGAGGGCTCCCTTTTCTCTACACCCTCTCTAGCATTTATTGTCTGTAGATTTTTGATGATAGCCATTTTCTGAATGGTGCAAGGTGGTACCTCATAGTTTTGCTTTGTATTTCTCTATTGATTAGCGATGTTTAGCATCTTTTCCTGTGCCTCTTAGCCATTTGTATGTCTTGGACAAATGTCTATTTGAGATGGTTATACTTCAGCTCAGTTCTTCCTGTCTTATCAACTCAATGAGATTTCTCTGAGGACTCCTGCCTTCTTGTCTGCTCCTCCATTCCTTACACTAGATCGGAATAAGGAATACAATGTAGGGCCTAAATCATTTTTCCTTATTTTAAAAGAACTTTAATAATGTGGACTAAAGTTGGACCTACAAAACAAAAAGAGTTATCACACAGGCTACTGAAAGGGAAATGACCTCTTATGTGTTGAGGAGTAAGAAAGGCAGGAATATGTGGAAAATATGTTTGCAGAGTACATCATGAGAAACGCTGGACTGGAAGAAACACAAGCTGGAATCAAGATTCCCAGGAGTAATATCAATAACCTCAGATATGCAGATGACACCACCCTTATGGCAGAAAGTGAAGAGGAACTCAAAAGCCTCTTGAAAGTGAAAGTGGAGAGTGAAAAAGTTGGCTTAAAGCTCAACATTCAGAAAACGAAGATCATGGCATCCGGTCCCATCACTTCATGGGAAATAGATGGGGAAACAGTGGAAACAGTGTCCGACTTTATTTTTCTGGGCTCCAAAATCACTACAGATGGTGACTGCAGCCATGAAATTAAAAGACGCTTACTCCTTGGAAGGAAAGTTATGACCAACCTAGATAGCATATTGAAAAGCAGAGACATTACTT
The DNA here is from genome assembly GCF_000754665.1 of Bison bison bison. Taxonomy (NCBI): domain Eukaryota; kingdom Metazoa; phylum Chordata; class Mammalia; order Artiodactyla; family Bovidae; genus Bison; species Bison bison. The sequence continues at coordinate 466,704 of NW_011495030.1, forward strand.
TGTCAACAAAGGTCCGTCTAGTCAAGGCTATGGTTTTTCCTGTGGTCATGTATGGATGTGAGAGTTGGACTGTGAAGAAGGCTGAGCACCGAAGAATTGATGCTTTTGAGCTGTGGTGTTGGAGAAGACTCTTGAGAGTCCCTTGGACTGCAAGGAGATCCAACCAGTCCATTCTGAAGGAGATCAGCCCTGGGATTTCTTTGGAAGCAATGATGCTAAAGCTGAAACTCCAGGACTTTGGCCACCTCAT
>NW_011495030.1:467053-467807 GCF_000754665.1 Bison bison bison
GAAGTTATACGATGGTTTCTTCAGTTCTTAATTTTATAACTCATAATTTCTGTGACTCCAGACATTTTCTCTCTCTGAGCCTCTATTTCCTAAGAAATGGAGGAACACTTTCCTCACAAGATTTTTGTGAGGATTTAACAAGCATGTATATAGTAAAAAGATCACAAATATGTCAGTAGCCTTTGAAGATGATATAAGTGGGTATTTGAAGACATGTCAGTTCCTTTGCTTACCATATCAGCTCTGTAACTAACCTTCTTTATCCATACAGGTTCAGGGATAAATTCCATTGCCCGGTAGTACTTCTCAAAATTGGAGAAATGCAAGTTCCTGTACTTTGATTAAAGACAACTGAGTGCAAACCTCCACAGGAGAAATAAACACTTCTTTCCATCTAGTTATATGAAGTAAATATTTATTTAGATCTACTTATTGCTACCAAGTGTTAGATAGTACCAAGTGTTAGCACCATTTTTGTGTAAGGGTTGTGATTTTTCTTTATTTTAGTATTTGTTTTCTAGGTTTTTATTTTGTAATGATACTGTTTTTCATTTACAATCAACAATATATTAATAATTCAACAGCACTTCTAAGCACCTACTGTATTGAAGTTCTCTGCTAACATTTAATACCTGCTGGAAACTTTGCCAAGGATAAAAGATACAAGGGTAAAAGTTTTCCTCCTTAAATCAGTTTTCATTTGAAATGGTTGGACAGTAGGCAAAGGTCTACTAGGTCTTACTTTTTGTTTCTG
>NW_011495030.1:467907-472254 GCF_000754665.1 Bison bison bison
GGATTGGGGGCAAGAGGAGAAGGGGATGACAGAGGATGAGATGGCTGGGTGACATCACTGACTCGATGGACATGAGTCTCAGTGAACTCCGGGAGTTGGTGATGGACAGGGAGGCCTGGCGTGCTGCGATTCATGGGGTTGCAAAGAGTCGGACACGACTAAGCGACTGATCCGATCTGATCTGATGTTTGATAAAATGGATACAGATCTCTGTACTCTTTTTATGTGATGAAGGAGAATATAATTGTGTTCATGGTGTATTGATCACAAGTACATTTTATTTTTAAGGCCAGTATGGTATCATTTAAAAAACATCTATGGAAATACTTAAAATTTAAGCAGGCTGTACTGAAAAGGTGTTGGTTACATCATAATGCTCATAAGCACGAAAATGTACCACAATGTGATGTCCTTAGTCTTTAACAGTGGTGTTTATAAGGAATTTATAGTGATAGAACAAAAAACCCTTACAATAATATTTTAAAAACAAGATGGAAGTTGGGGATATGATATTTACTTAATTATGAAAGTGGATAAAATTCTAAACAAAACTGCTAAAATGTTAACAATATTTGCCTGGGGAATTTGGGCTTATTGCTGATATTTTTCTGCTTCATTATATTTGTTCCACTACTTTAAAGTGGAAAATCAAATAAGGTTCCATGATGAGAAAAAAAAAACAAAAACAGACAATTTTATGAGTATTTTCAAGTGACCAGTGAGGAAACAAAAGATCTTTCTGGCCAGATGAGACTTAATATTACTGCAAGTTAATTGATTCTGTGATCCTTCTGTTTAGATTAAAGTCAGTAGAAATCAGATAGTAACTGTACACCTAAATATTGTGTTATTTTAGCAACAGGAAAAAAAATTATAAAAGTTATGCAACAATTTTTCAACTATCATGAATCAAGAAAAGGCATCTCAGGAATCATATTGAACATTTTGAACACTAAAATGACCTTTGTAGAAATAATCATAAATCAATTATATAATTTTGAAGTAAAATAGGAATAGCATCTTAGTGCATTTTGCTATGTTCTAGTTTTTATAATTTCCTCTGCTTTAAGATTAGCTTTGTCTAAAGAACCACATAGGTCATTTAGAAGTTTGGAAACAAGCTATCAGGTATCAGTTCATACTTTTTTAAAGCTATTAAACTACTAGACTTGGGGATTAACATCAGTAAGCAATGAGTAGTTAGATTATATAAATTCATAAGTATATTACTTTAAAATTCTGAGTGTTTCATTTTTTCTAAATAGATGTTGTCAGAGCAGATTTAGGCTCACAGCAAAATCGAACAGGAAGTACAAGCGTTCCCATATTCCTTTATACCCCTTGCCTCACATAGATACAACCTCCCCAATGCATCATCATCCACATCAAAGTGGTACATTTATTTCAGAACCTACACTGACACACTGTCATCACCCAAAATCCATAGTTTGCATTAGGGTTCAATCTGAGTGTTGTACATCTGTGGATTTGGACAAATATATAATGATATGTATCTACCAGTATCACATGCAGAGAGGATTTCTGCTTCCCTAAAATCCCTTTGTGCTCTGCCTATTCATTGCTCCATTTCTCTAACCCCTGGCAAGCACTGATCCTTTTACTGCCTCCAGAGCTTTGTCTTTTACACAATGTTATATAATTGAAATCATACATAGCATGTATCCTTTTCACATTGGATCTTTTCACTTAGTAATGTGTGCTTAAGTTTCCACAATGACTTTTCATGGTTTGAAAACTTGTTTCTTTTTAACACTAAATAATATTCCCTAGTCTGGATGGACCACAGTTGGTTTGCCTGTTTACCTAGTGAAAGTCATCTTTGTTGCTTCCAAGTTTTGGAAGTTTTTTTTTTTTTAAGCTTCTATAAATGTGTGCAGGTTTTTGTGTAAGTGTACATTTTCAGATTTCTTAGGTAAATTTGATGGAGCTTGATCACTGGATTATATGGTAGGAGCATATTTGGTTTTATAAGAAACTGACAAATTGTCTTCCTGTGATTGTATCATTTTCACCACCAGTGAATGAGAGTTCCTGTTGCCCCACATCCTCACCAGCATCTGGTGTTGTCCGTGTTGTAGATTTTGGCCATACTGTTAGGTGTGTTTTAATTTGCAATTCTGTCAACATATAATTTGGTGCATCTTTTCATAGACTTCTGGTCATCAATATATCTTCTTCCAGGTATCCAGATCTTTGGCCCAGTTTTAGTAGAATTTTTTATTTTCTTATTGTTGCATTTAAGAGTTTTATTGTGCATTTTGAGTCATGCTGTTTGATCAGATATGTCTTTTGCAAATATTTTCTCCCTGTTTGTGACTTCTCTTCTCATTCTCTCAGGCACGTCTTTCACATAACAGAAGCTTTCATGAAGCTCAGTTTATCAATTACTTCTTTCATGACTCATGCCTTTGGTATTGTATCTAAAAGGCCATTGCTATATTCAAGGTCATCTAGATTCTCTCCTATGTCATTTTCTAGGTGTTTTATGGTTTTGCACTTTACATTTAGGTTTATGATCCACGCTGAATTAATTTTTGTGTAAGGTATGAGGTCTATCTAGATACATTTTATTACCTATGGATGTCAAGTTGTTCTATCACCCACTTTCTGAAGAGACTGTCTCTTCTCCGTTATATTGCCTTTCCTCTTGTCAAAGACCAATTGACTATATTCATGCAAGTCTATTTCTGGGCTCTCTATTCTGTTACGTGGGTTCATTTGTCTATTCTTTCACTAACGCCACACTGTTTTGAAGAGATATTACCTTGAAAACTAGTAGAAAGTAGAGTTTTTTCCTTCTTGACTGTGATACGTATTTTCTAAAAAGATATTATTTTTGTAGAACTTGTTTCTCTAATGTTGAAAGTAGGTCTGATATCCTAAAGAACTTAAATTGTGTTGAAAACATGAATTTACAGAAAAAAAATACTTTCTTAGTGACAGTTTGGTTTCACTATACCTATTTGTATACAAGTTTTAAACTCATTTCTACAAGAATGGATGTGAAATAATTATCAGAATGGCATTAGATTATATTTTGTGTGTGTTTTCTTTAAAGTTACTTCTAAAAAGTATGTAAGAATAAAGAGATGAAGAAAGAAAAAGTATAACATTGTGGTTTCTGTTTATCCAGTTCTAGAGTAATCCTTCTGATAATTTTTAGTAGGAAGGTATATTGAGGAATAAAACTCAATTGAGGAACAGATTAAGAATTTAAACCAATATAGATTAGAAACTGTTTTAATCATTTATTACTATTTCTTAAACTTCAAAAATTATATCTCTTATTTCACCTCTTATTTGACTATGTGATTAAAAAAAAATACATCAAGCTGTATCAGGTTTAACTTTCCTTGGTGCCTACATTTTGGTAAAGAGTGTTATTCAGGATATTGTCCTATGCTTGAAATCTCAGAGCATGTCTGTTCAGCCTGAAAGATTGATTTGTATTAGCCAAAGTCACAAGGGACTGATTTATAGGTCTTAATGCCCACTTATTAATTTACAGTAGGAGCTATATTAATACAATAACTGGGTCAGTTAACTATATAAGACACTCCCTTTGGGTGAGTAGATGTACTCTAGTGGCCAAATTGTAGATAGGAAGCTTGTTTGGAGGCTATAAAATTAGAGCAATGGGAATTGAATATTAATAGGTATTTCTTTCCAGCTAAGGAGCCTGATAATTTGCCCTTTACCCCTCTAGGGATTTTTCTATTATAATAACCAGAGATGTTGCCCAGATCGCCCCTTAAAATTTTTTTAACCTACCACTCCTTTCCTTGGATTGTATAAGGTTACTGAAACATACTGTCATGAAATCATCCTTCATGAAATGTTGGTGTCTAGTTCCAAGATTATAGTATATTTCTCATCGGATTCATTTTGCTGAGTTAGTTCTGCTAATTCTTGGAAACAGATCTTCCTCAAAAAAAGAAACTGTCTAAAAATAATAGTATAGGATACAATGAATCCAGCTGTTGTATGTTGATTCTTACTCCTTTTAATTTCAGAGATTGCCACACTTTGATTTAGGATTCTATCCCATTTTTTTGCTTGCGCCTTTTCCCTGTAGTATACTGAATGATAGGATGTACCTATCATCCTAACTTTCAGTTCAGTTCAGTCCTTCAGTAGTGTCTGACTCTTTGCGACCCCATGAACTGCAGCACGCCAGGCCTCCCTGTCCATCACCAACTCCCAGATTTCACCCAAAGCCATGTCCCATCACTTCATGGCAAATAGATGGGGAAACATTGGAAACAGTGACAGACTTTATTTTGGAGGGCTCCAAAATCACTGCAGATGGTGACTGCAGCCATGAAA
>NW_011495030.1:472354-478726 GCF_000754665.1 Bison bison bison
CCATGAACTGCAGCACGCCAGGCCTCCCTGTCCATCACCAACTCCCAGAGTTTACCCAAACTCATGTCCATTGAGTTGGTGATGCCATCCAACCATCTCATCCTCTGTCAGCCCCTTCTCCTCCTGCCCTCAATCTTTCCCAACATCAGGGTCTTTTCAGATGAGTCAGCTCTTAGCATCAGGTGGCCAAAATGTTGGCATTTCGGCTTCAACATCAGTCCTTCCAATGAACACCCAGTACTGATGACCTTTAGGATGAACTGTTTGAATCTCCTTGCAGTCCAAGGGACTCTCAAGGGTCTTCTCCAACACCACATTTCAAAAGCATCAATTCTTCGGTGCTCAGCCTTCTTCACAGTCCAACTCTCACATCCATACATGACCACAGGAAAAACCATAGCCTTGACTAGACGGACCTTTGTTGGCAGTGTAATGTCTCTGCTTTTTAATATGCTGTCTGCTGCTGCTGCTAAGTCGCTTCAGTCGTGTCCGACCCTGTGCGACCCCATAGACAGCAGCCCATCAGACTCCTCTGTCCCTGGGATTCTCCAGGCAAGAACACTGGAGTGGGTTGCCATTTCCTTCTCCAATGCATGAAGGTGAAAAGTGAAAGTGAAGTCGCTCAGTCCTGTCCGACTCCGAGTGACCCCATGGACTGCAGCCTACCAGGCTCCTCCGTCCATGGGATTTTCCAGACAAGAATACTGGAGTGGGTTGCCATTGCCTTCTCCTAATATGCTGTCTAGGTTGGTCATAACTTTTCTTCCAAGGAGTAAGCAACTTTTAATTTCATGGCTGCAATCACGATCTGCAGTGATTTTGGAGCCCAGAAAAATAAAAAGTCAGCCTCTGTTTTCACTGTTTCCCAATCTATTTGCCACGAAGTGGTGGGACCAGATGCCATGATCTTAGTTTTCTGAATGTTGAACTTTAAGCCAACTTTTTGACTCTCCTTTTTCACTTTCATCAAGAAGCTCTTTAGTTCTTCTTCACTTTCTGCCATAAGGGTGGTGTCATCTGCATATCTGAGGTTATTGATATTTCTCCCGGCAATTTGGATTCCAACTTGTGTTTCATCCAGCCCAGCGTTTCTCATGATGTACTCTGCATATAAGTTAAATAAACAGGGTGACAATATACAGCCTTGACGAACTCCTTTTCCTATTTGGAGTCAGTCTGTTGTTCCATGTCCAGTTCTAACTGTTGCTTCCTGACCTGCATATAGGTTTCTCAAGAGGCAGGTCAGGTGGTCTGGTATTCCCATCTCTTTCAGAATTTTCCACAGTTTATTGTGATCCACACAGTCAAAGGCTTTGGCATAGTGAGTAAAGCAGAAATACATGTTTTTCTGGAACTCTCTTGCTTTTTCTATGATCCAGTGGATGTTGACAATTTGATCTCTGGTTCCTCTGCCTTTTCTAAAGCCAGGATGAACATCTGGAAGTTTACGGTTCATGTATTGCTGAAGCCTGGCCTGGAGAATTTTGATCATTACTTTGCTAGTGTGTGAGATGAGTGCAATTGTGTGGTAGTTTACATATTCTTTGGCATTTCCTTTCTTTGGATTGGAATGAAAACTGACCTTTTCCAGTCCTGTAACCACTGCTGAGTTTTCCAAATTTGCTGGTGTATTGAGTACAGCAAAATTGTGTATTTTATTTTGATAGCTATGAATATCAGTAGTATAGTATTTTTGCTATCTACCTTAATATGTTATATATTTTATAAAAGAAATTCTTTTTAAAGATTTATTCTCCCTTTTGAAGTTCTGATCCATTGGTTGAGTGATAGAAATCCTTAATTCAATTTTAAATTCCATAAATCACCTTCAGAAAGTAAAATAGCATGCTGGAGAATTTTTTTGTATAATTTTATCAATTCTGCCATGATATTTTTATGCTATTTTGATAAAAGTGAATGTGTATTTTCATTGTAAATTAACATGTCAGTATAAAGGTTTTGGCTTCCTGTGTGGCGCTAATAGTAAAGAACCCTCCTGCCAATGCAGGAGACATAAGAAATGTGGGTTTCCATCCCTGGTTCAGAAGATTCCCTGGAGGAGGGCATGGCAACCCACTCCAATATTCTTGTCTGAAGAATCCCATGGACAGAGGAGCCTGGTGGGCTACAGTCCATAGGATTGCATAGAGTCAGACACAACCGAAGTGACTTGGCGTGCACGCACGTACATAAAGAGTTTTAGGAAGAATTTCATTCTAAGAAAATGGTAACAGTGAATTAAATATTCAAGTTGTGTCTTCCCCTTGAGATATTTATTAAATACAGTATATTTTTTATTCCTTTTTATGTTAATTCAGAATTATATCAAAGTTGTAAAATCATGAAAATAATGAAAGATCCAGCATTGGAAAAATGCAGTTGTGGTAGTTCTTGACAAGCATAATTTATTTTTGAGTGATATGCGTTTACAGTGATGGCTGGAATCCTTTGCTTATGTCCGCTAAGTAATTAAAATGAGTTTGCCTTTACCATTTGTACTAGGAAACATCTATTTTTCATGCATTGAAAGTGAAACTTCTATTTTGGTATCTTTCTGGAAAAAGTATGAGAAATGTTTATTACTACTGTGAGCCTGTTTGTATTGACTATCCATGAAACAAATGGAAATTTTGCCATGAATACAACACAAAAGTGGAATATTTATGAAACTCACCTCAGAAAGTCTAGATGCTGGAAATTATAGCTGTAATGAAATGGGTAATAACCAAGAATGTTTGTTGTGAGTCCTTTTGAAAAAGAATACGTAATCTGATGAAACTACATTATTAAGTACACATAAAAAAACTAAGAGTTTCAGATGTTGTTGTTTGTATCTCTGACACTAAGTTCTGATTCATAAGGTGGCCCCTGTGATTCTTTGGAACATGTAGCAGGACCTTCAAATATTGACCAGTTAAAAACAAAATCTTATGCTGTGGAAAACTCTGATAGTTGAGTAAAGTGCCAGTCAATCTTAGGCTACAATGTCTCTTGATGCTAGAACTATATAGTCTGTGTTAAACTGGAAAGAGAGATATTTAGGGGAGTATTGTATATAATTTAACACCAATATGAGACCTCAGTTCATTAGAATTGGCTTCATAATCTTATGTTCCTAAAGATTGGAAAATCAGTCTTAACCAGAAGCCCCCATGGGTCTGTATTTCTTTTCATTGATAGTTTATTGGTTTTCTGCTTCTACAGTTTCACGGGCTGTCTTTGATTTCAAGTACAGAACACAGCCGTACTGTTTATGTCAGTGCCCCCCATTACTTTGTTTTCTCTAGTGTAAAATAATTTTCATTCTGAGCCAGAACAAGTCCTACCTAATCTCAGCTGGCCCCAGTAAATGAAATGACTAGGTTCTTCAGTTTAAGGGTGTTAAATACTATCTTTAGGAAAGGCGTTTTAATGAAGTGATAACTGATCATTAAATAGTTATGCCAACTATACATTCTTTTTGAATTGCTAATAAGACCATATAAATGTATAATCACAAATTGATGTTTAAATTATATATATAAACAACCTTATTAATTTCCCATTCCATTCTCCTGGATTCATGCTGAGATAATCTCAAATAATTCTCTATGCTCAGTGACAATGTGTAAAAACAAATAATCTTTTTATTTCTGAAATAAATATTTCTCAGTTATCATTCTTTCATATAGATTATAAGTTATTTTTATTGATTTGGGGGAGTCAAGAATGTTAAAATATACTGAAATTTACATAAATCTTAAACATTTAATTATTGATATGAGTAAATTTCTTAGATAAAAAAGTTTTCAATGGCAAGTCACATAAAACATAGAACTCTAACCCTAAAACTCGAGAATTATTGTCACTTTCAGAAAATAAAACTCTATAGTGGAAAAGTTAGAGTAAACAATAAAGTAAAAGAATAAGCCTACTCAGGCAACTCAGATTTATCCTAGAATTTATTCAATATTAATAAGTTCATTAATGTTCTTAGTTGCTCAGTCGTGTCTGGCTCTTTGCGACCCCATGGACTGTAGGCCACCAGGCTCCTCTGTCCATGGGGATTTTCCAGGCAAGAATACTGAAGTGAGTTTCCATGCCGTCCTCCAGGGGATTTCCCTAACATGGGATCGAACCCAGGTCTCCCACATTGCAGGAGGATTCTTTACCATCTGAGATATAAGTTCATTAATAGAAGAGTCAAATATCACGAACTAGCAGAAACCAGTAGGGTTATGATAATAGGTAAGGAAAAGACATTTAATAAACATTAGCACATTTTATCAGTTCAGTTCAGTTCAGTCTCTCAGTCGTGTCCGACTCTTTGCGACCTCATGAATTGCAGCACGCCAGGCCTCCCTGTCCATCACCAACTCCCGGAGTTCACTCAAACTCATGTCCATCGAGTCGGTGATGTCATCCAGCCATCTCATCCTCTGTCATCCCCTTCTCCTCCTGCCCCCAAATCCCTCCTAGCATCAGGGTCTTTTCCAATGAGTCAACTCTTCACATGAGGTGGCCAAAGTACTGGAGTTTCAGCTTTAGCATCATTCCTTCCAAAGGACACCCATGGCTGATCACCTTTAGAATGGACTGGTTGGATCTCCTTGCAGTCCAAGGGACTCTCAATAGTCTTCTCTAACACCACAGTTCAAAAGCATCAATTCTTCGGCGCTCAGCTTTCTTCACAGTCCAACTCTCACATCCATACATGACCACTGGAAAAACCATAGCCTTGACTAGATGAACCTTTGTTGGCAATGTCTCTGCTTTTCAATATGCTGTCTAGGTTGGTCATAACTTTCCTTCCAAGGAGTAAGCATCTTTTAATTTCATAGCTGCAGTCACCATCTGCAGTGATTTTGGAGCCCAAAAAATAAAGTCTGACACTTTTTATAAGGCCACTCAAAATATAAATATAAGAATATTTCCTTGACATAATTAACATATATATTCCAAAATAATATGTATTTCTACCCAGTTAAAACACTTACTTGCATAAAATGCAGAACATGTTCGTCATGATTATTTTAGCATATATTATTTTCAGTATTTTAGGCTGTTTTACAAATGTAAAAAATGCAGACTCCAAAATATCAGTATAAGAATAACCAAGAAAATTCATTGTAATTAATTTAAAATAATTTAAATTAAGAAATAACTCAAGTTCGTAGAAAACAGGTAACTACTGGTTAAACTTAATTGTAATACATTTACAGTTCTCCCTTCAAAAAAGGAGGAGAAATGCCCAATATAAAACAGTTTTAAATAAAAGGTGGGCAGTTTGAGTAACAAATCTACTTAGATGCACATTTTATACAATTTACTACAGTGATTTTTCAAAGAATTAAATTATAATAATATATAAGAAAAAAGTATGTATTTGTTAGTTCTTAGTTGAAAAAATAATCCAAATTTAAAAGTGCCAGAAGAAGTTTAAAAGGAAAAAGATCAACAAGTTTAATTAATCTTTTTTAAAGATAGTCACCCAAAGGAACCAAAATAATTAGGTAACTAAGTACAATACTTAAAAAATATTAAGAGCAAATAGAATTTTTCAAAAGGCAATATATTTGTATTATTAACATATAAATATATAATATATTTATAAAATAAATGCAGTATGTAAATATGCAATTTGGTAAGAAAAATATTTGATCAAGTAGATAAAAGGTCAAATTTAATAAAATACAACAGCAACTAACAAAATTCACAAGAGTGGCCATGTTGATAAATAAACATGAAAATAGAGAAAGATCAAAGCATGGTTATATTAGGTATAAATTGAAAGAGAGAACAAAGGAAAAAGAAATTTTAAAGTAAGAAGTAAGAAAATGGTTTCCCCTAATGAGGTTGCCATGAAGCCATCAGTCACATGTACTGCTGCAGTCAGTCCACATAAAACTAACTTTGAAATTCATCAGTATTCCAAGAAGTGTTTATATCCTTTGACCCAGTAATCCCACTCCAGATTAATTTAACTGAAGATAAAGCTAAAATCATTAGGCTAAAAATACATGAAATGTTTATTTAGCACAGCAGCATTTATTCTAGTAAAAACATTGGAAGCAAACTAAATAGTGCATAATATATGAATTGCTAAAGTATGTCTCATAGTAATGGCAAATAAATCTTTTACAGACAGTAGGCAATGGCACCCCACTCCAGTACTCTTGTCTGGAAAATCCCATGGGCAGAGGAGCCTGGTGGGCTGCAGTCCATGGAGTCGCTAAGAGTCGGACATGACTGAGCGACTTCACTTTCACTTTTCACTTCCATGCATTGGAGAAGGAAATGGCAACCTACTCCAGTGTTCTTGCATGGAGAATCCCAGGGACAGAGGAGCCTAGTGGACTGCTGTCTGTGGGGTCGTACAGAGTTGAACACGAC
>NW_011495030.1:478826-481621 GCF_000754665.1 Bison bison bison
CGACTTCACTTTCACTTTTCACTTCCATGCATTGGAGAAGGAAATGGCAACCTACTCCAGTGTTCTTGCATGGAGAATCCCAGGGACAGAGGAGCCTAGTGGACTGCTGTCTGTGGGGTCGTACAGAGTTGAACACGACTGAAGTGACTTAACAGTAGTAGCAGCAATGATACAATCTCAAAATATCCCTGAACAGATACTTTAATTTTTTTAAACTATCTTTATATTTGAAAGAAAATATAAAGAAACCCTATAGATATTAGAATAGTGTTTATATAAATATATATACACCCCACCCTGCTTGCTAGATTAGATTTGTAATATAAAAAGAATAAACTTAAAATTGAGAGAAAAAGGGACACTTTCCATACTGACTATGTCTGTGTATTACTTACAAAAATATCAAACTAAGAGCAGAAAATGAAAAAAGAAAGTGTTTATGGGACTGTTCCACATTAATTCAGGCAAAGTTCTCTCTGCCAACTGGTGCCAATTACAAATGGAGGTCCTGGAGGCCAATAGAAGTCATATCATGGTTGTGAGTCTAGCATGAAGTTGTTAAAAAAAAAAAAAAAAAGAGAGAGAGTGCAAGATGGTCTAGTCACATAACCAGAAAGTTAACAGATATTCAGGGATTTCCTGGTTAGTCCAGAATTTAGATTGCAGAGTTATGACTTAATCTCAGTGAGCAAAATGTTTCTTTCCATCTTCTAAACTATAACCAACCAGGTATATTTATGGTAATAGTTAGCAAAGCCCCTGTGCATTTTCGCTTGAGACTATGCACTTAGAACAATTATGTATATGCATCACAATGAAATATCCTTTTTATTAATGGCAACCATCAAACCCTAGAAGAGGATCAAACTATCAACTTGAAATGCAGAATGAGAAAAGTTAGTATTCATGAGCCACTTTTCTTGGATGTTCTCTTTACAGGTAGAGAAAATTGCAAAGAAACATCATGATTAGGAATAAGCCATGATTGCATAAAGAAATTTCCAAAGGAAATGGTCCTAGTATCCATATAAATCCTGATGATAAGACGATATAGCTGTGAAGAACAGGCATCATGACCTAAAAGAGAAAGTGGGGCAATGCTAAATTTTTACAATTTCTAAACCTAATCTGAGAGCTGACATGTTACATCCTTCTCATGTATTCTGGTAGCAAAGAACCCACTTGCCAACACAGGAGACTTAAGAGATGCAGGTTCGATCCCTGGGTCTGGAAGATCCCCTGGAGAAGGAAACGGCAACCCACTCTAGTATTACTGTCTGGAGAATCCCATGGACAGAAGAGCCTGGCAGGCTACAGTCCTTGGGGTCACACAGAGTCAGATATGACTGAAGCAACTTAGCACAGCACATACTCTATAGAATGAGTCTCAACCCTGACTGCATGTGAGCATCACCTTAGAGTGCTTAAAAATTCCTGATGTCCAGGCCATGACAGAGCATTAAGATAGAACCTCTGGAGGTGGACCCAGGCATCATTATTCTTAAATATCCGCAAGAAATACCAATATGCACACAAGGCTGAGAACTAGTGCCTTAAAGGAATATCAATGGTTTAAGAAAGTTATTTCATAAAATAGGGGCTGCAAATAAAAATATCTATGTGGTCCTGATACATAGTTAAATAGTGTAAATGAGTAAAGCTGACCAGGTTTTCTTTCATAATAGTGTCTTCAGTATTCTTTCAAAGCAAATACTTTGCGCACATATCAATATTACATGTTTAGGAATGGTTTGTTTTCTACCACCCCCAGCCACCCCCCTCCCCCAACCCAGATATTTTCCTGTGTTGTTATTAAAATGTATTTGGACCTATCTTTGGTTTGGGCCTCTCTTTGATTTGCCCAATTTTGATAGAGTTTCAGAACAAGAAATATTTCACTTTCTACTTTATTGTATGAAAACCTAGAACAAGGGTGATGATAAAAGACAATCAACATTTGTCGGCTGCACCATGGCAGCTGCTCTCTCTCTGTGGCCTTCAGTTACCATGCAGTAGTGCAGATCCAATCATTACCATACTTTCTAGATAGTTCAGAAGACAGGGATTCAAATTTGTGTATGAAGTCGCTCAGTATTTATATATTGGTAACTCAATTTAAAAAGGGAGAGGGTGGGATGATTTGGGAGAATGACACTGAAACATGTATAATATCATATATGAAATGAGTCGCCAGTCCAGGTTCGATGCACGATTCTGGATGCTTGGGGCTGGTGCACTGGGACAACCAAGAGGGATGATATGGGGAGGGAGGAGGGAGGAGGGTTCAGGATGGGGAACACATGTATACCTGTGGCAGATTCATTTTGATATATGGCAAAACCAATACAATATTGTCAAGTTAAAAAAAAAAAGTGCAGTGTACATCAACATTGCAAACCAAAGAATACACGTGCGGGCTTTTTCTGCTCACAAACCAAATCTGGTCAGCGGGGTGGCAGTTCATAGGTTTTGTTCTAAGGTAAATCTATTGAGGCCCCCTAACTAGTTGACCTAATTGTATCATTTCAGAAAAAATCTGTTCTTGACTGTAAAATAAGCAGGGTTCAGATTCAGTTATAAAAAATATGACTTGTTCTAAAAGTAAGGTCAAAGAACTAGAATTAAGGCATGTGGTCAGATTTAGACTATTGGCCAACTATTGGCCAAAGGTTTTTGATAATGAGTGCTTCTATGCTGCTACTGCTGCTGCTACTGCTGCTAAGTCGCTTCAGTCATGTCTGACTCTGTGTGACCCCATAGACAGCAGCCCACCAGGCTCCCCTGTCCCTGGGATT
>NW_011495030.1:481721-482097 GCF_000754665.1 Bison bison bison
TCTGAGAAGTCAGGGAAACTGGAGTGGGGGGGGCCGTCTCGGGACTCCACGGGGTTTTGGCGCATTGGAAGAGGGCCTCATCTCCAGTTGAGGCAGGAACCTCAGGGTTCCTCTGATTTCAGACTCGGATCGCAGGGTCCCTGCAGAATGGGGACAGGAGAGTCAGGCCTCGTCTTGGGTTGAGGCATGGAACTCCGCTTGCCTCTCGAGGTGTCCCCGGGGAGAGAGGCCACTTGTCGAGCGGTACTTGGAACCTGGGGTCTTTTCCGGACGATGCTCGGGCGAGTCACTGCCCTTCGTGTTGACTTCATTCACAGGTGGAGTTCGGAGAGGTGTCCGGCATCGGTTCTTACCAAGAGGGACCGGAAATCGGGTG
>NW_011495030.1:482197-504671 GCF_000754665.1 Bison bison bison
GTCTGACTCTGTGTGACCCCATAGACAGCAGCCCACCAGGCTCCCCTGTCCCTGGGATTCTTCAGGCAAGAATACTGGAGTGGGTTGCCATTTCCTTCTCCAGTGCATGAAGGTGAAAAGTGAAAGTGAAGTCGCTCAGTCCTGTCCGACTCCAAGTGACCCCATGGACTGCAGCCTACCGGGCTCCTCCATCCATGGGATTTTCCAGGCAAGAGTACTGGAGTGGGGTGCCATCGCCTTCTCTGGAGTGCTTCTATAGTAACGTTAAATCAACTCTCACCAGGGGCAGTGCGTGTTCTATGGACTCTGGCAGGGTTTAGTTAGTAGGGAAGATGAGAACTGTGAGAACTAACATCAGTCGTATCTGAGGCCTTGGAATAAATCTTTACACTGTTGACCTTTACTGTGGCTTGTTGATATGGTCTTTTCACCAGGTTGGTTCTTGGAGAGAATTTGGGGAGAAAAATATGTTCTCCTTTAGCTGACTAGACAAAATATTGATGTTATATCTGGAGAGCAGTGGTCCTCAAACCTCAATGCACATTAGAATCATCTGGGAAGAGTTGTTAAAGCACAGATTGCTGGTCCCGCCCCCAGAGTTTCTGATGAGTAGGTGTGTAATGGGACCTGAGAATTAACATTTCCAATAGGTTCCCAGCTGATGTTGATTGCTGCTGGTCTGGGAACCACATTTTGAATCCTCAGGTCTAAGATCTTTAATTCTCATTTTCCCGCTAACCTATTTTTGTATACCTTTGTTTCTGATAGTGGGAAATGATGTTCTTTTGGTGTGTGTGTTAGAGTTCTCCTTTGAATAAAGTAAAGTACCAATGCTAAATAAGTATTACAAAGTATTTCTTCATAGAGACAGCACTAATCTTTGGATACTGTTAATTGGCAATTGTAGGAGACACTTGAAATCCCTTTCTTGTAAGTTTTCTGTGGCAGTCAATGGAAGCTATCTCTGCATTCCAAACTTACTGGCATATTGGTGGGGATGGTAACTGGGGAACCCCAGAGCCTATACCTTATATAGTCCCAGTGCAGGTTCCTAGATTGTCTGGTTGAAAGCATGATATCTGTCTTTTCCTTGTCTTTATGTATCTGATGTTATTTTCTAAGACAGTTAAATCATGAGGCACATCCTGGAAGCTGTTCATGGTTTCCTTGTTATTATGATGTTAGTTATTGGAGCTGTCATTTGTCAGGCATGGACCTAGTAATTGAACTCTGTGGAGATCAGAATTACTGAAAGGGAAAACATAAGTATATTCAGTTCAGCCAGATATTTTTTCTGTATTATTTTCTGGGAAGGATACCATTTGGAACAAATCTTAAAGAAACAAGTCAGTGATTCTCAACTCTGGCTGAGATATTTTTAAAAATCCCTGGGCTTTTGGGTAGGAGACTGAGTGCTTGGACCCTCCACTCCCACCCCAGATTAATTAAATGTGATGCTACAGGGGTGGCACCTGGAATCATGTTATATTTAAAAATCTCTCTAGATTGCTGCTGCTGCCAAGTCGCTTCAGTCATGTCCGACTCTGTGCGACCCCATAGATGGCAGCCCACAGGCTCCCCCGTCCCTGGGATTCTCCAGGCAAGAACACTGGAGTGGGTTGACATTTCCTTCTCCAATGCAGGAAAGTGAAAAGTGAAAGGGAAGTCGTTCAGTCGTGTCCGACTCTTAGCGACCTCATGGACTGCAGCCTACCAGGCTCCTTTGCCCATGGGATTTTCCAGGCAAGAGTACTGGAGTTGGGTGCCATGGCCTTCTCCACTCTAGATTAGTGGTTCTCATATTTTGACCAGCATCAAAATTACTTGCAAAGACTGTTGGAGATTGTTGGGTCCCTCTTCTAGAGTTTTTGATTGAGTATTTCTGGGTTGGGGACCTAAGGATTTACTTTTCCAACAAGTTCCCAGGTGATGCTGTTGCTACTAGTTTTGGAACTGTGCCTTGAAGACCACTGCTTCTAAAGATTACAGTGTACAACTCTAGATGGCATGTCTGCTCTGGGTGCCTTTTCTCTGAGCTCAGCTGTTAGTTACTTCATTAACCTCAGCTTCCCTAGCAGGCTAAATAATAATCCCTAAATCCACTATGAACCTTTCTTTACAGACTGAAGTATTTGGGGGGAGAGGTGGCACTGTTAGTTACATTGGAGCCTTTAAATTATATGGCAATTTAATTTTGTATAAGTAAAACTATATTTGTATCAAATTTGCTACTTTAGTCACTTCTAGCTGTATCAGTCAGCTTCAAAGAGCTCTATCTTTGCTGATAGTTTTCACTATATTTTCCTGTAATTTTATTTACCAGACCATTAAATTGAAGAAAAATAGCAATCACAGCATCAGCAGGCCTAAAATAAATTAGATATGTGTGGGCTGTTTTCCACATTATACTCCCCTGGTATGATAAATTCAGTCATCATTTTATGAAGCTCACCATTACTGGAAAGGTTATTTTTACCAAAAATGTCTAAAGAGCATCTTCAAACTCAGTGAATCTTAGGAGTTTCCAAATCTTGGTTCTTGAACGCTTTCTGGTTCTGCAGAATTCTGAACGTGTTTTAATCATAATTAAACTTTTAAAACATATATACATATACATTAACTTTCTCACTGTACCCAATGTTCATGCCTCTCTTGCTAGTATGATAAGGGTAAGGCCTTCACAGACATATCTGTATTTATAGTACAAGCTGAATAAGTTTGGGCAAATTACTTGGGCACTCCTTGCCTTAGTTTTCTTATCTGTAAAATAGGAGAAATCATCCTGTTTCACAAGGATATTGTAAGATCAGATATAAGGAGGACCAAGTCCCCAGCATGGTGCCTGAAAAAAGTGCTGTACGAGTGGGAGATATTTTCTGTGGTGTTAATGGTTTCTAAGAAACTCTTGGAACCCTCTATGTGGAGAGAGGATGCCATGAACAAAACGGGAAATTCACCCAAACCACAGAACCAAATTTTAAAAAAATCATATAAAACTCCATTGTGTCTAGGCATGGATTCACTATACGTCTATATTACTTTTGTACTTCATTCTAAAATATTAAATATGCTTCAGTGCAATGCAGGCTGGATCCCTGCTCTTAAAAAAAAAAAAAAAAACCTCATGCAGGTATGGTTGTTAACCTAGTTTTTAGTTTTATCTCTCACATTTACATGGTGACATGATATGTCTATTAGGCATTGTTGTTAATGTGGAGTCTTGGCAATAATTCACTTAGGCTTAATTAAAAATGGAATTTGATTTAATTAAAGGATTACCTTCACAATAAAAGCTAGGTTGGACTTCTTTGAGGTTTCTAAAGCTTCCTTCTAATAATCATGTGACTGATGCCTTGTGAGACTGTGCTTATTTACAGCTTAAACCAGTCCTTTCAATACACTTCTCATTTCCCTGAACAAAAAAGGGCTTTGGAACTTTACTCTCCATTGAATGAGGTGGGTGCACCCCCATAGTCTACTATAGTTTTTCAAAGCCAGCACTAGTTTGGAAGAAATAAAGTTCATGTAAAAAACAAAATCAAAATCAAAACCATACCTGGAAAATTCCAATTACTTTTATCTTGGTATACTAATTTAGCAAGATTACAATATAACTGTATAATTCAGTGCCACCCCTGGTAGTTCAGATGGTAAAGTATCTGCCTGCAATGCAGGAGACCTGTGTTTTATCCCTGGGTCAGGAAGATCCCCTGGAGGAAGGCATGGCAACCCACTCCAGTAATCTTGCCTAGAGAACTTCATGGACAGAGGAGCCTGGCTGGCTATATACAGTCCATGAGGTTGCAGAGTCAGACATGACTGAGCAACTAACACATATCATTATGCAAATTAAATATATAGCTTATTTTAAGTACATTAGCTCAACTTGTTGCATCTATTATTGCAGTTCTTCAAGTTAGGAATTTTCTGATTGGTCTTCAAAATGTGTGTGTCCCAGTCTTCACAGGTTTGTTGATACGTATGTTTTTGTATAGGTTGGTGAGCATTTTGAGGAGAGGAGATTGTTATTATAAAGCATAAAAACAAACCTTGAATCATCATTATAATATAATGAGGATAAAGCATAGTTTCATTTTCCTTCAGTATTTCTGTTAAAAATGTTTAAAATGATATAAAATCTTTATTTTCTGCCTTTTCTCTTGAAGTCTTGATAATAGAATTTTCTTTTTTATTTTAATGAGCTAGTGAAACAAGCTAGTCTCTTACATTTGATTTTCCCTAACCTTTATCCTATAGCATTGACCTTTCCTTTCCTCTCTTCCTCAGGGAGCATATCTCTTCTTCTCACTGATGACCTAAAAACTTAAAAATAGTGTTAATGCCAAAAAACACATAGGATTATGATCCCTGGCCCCCCACATTTTTATCCACTATATTCACTTGGACTTTTTGCCAACTGTCTACTTCTCTAGAGGTTGTTTTTGAATATTTCTACTTGTTTATTCTGCCAGTGTTCAAAAGTAACATCAAGAAAGCACTGTCATCTATTAGGATTTTCACTACAGGATGCAGTGTACAGATACAGAAACTTGACTTTGTTTTCTGCAATTGAACTCAACTTGATCATGAGCTCCCATTTCTGCTGATGGCGAGATAAAATAAACTTACTCTTTCAAGGTAATTTGTTTTCTTCCTTTATACAATTTTGTCTTTATATAAGGCAGTGGGCCCAGGATTGTTTTCTACCATCCCTTTTTTATTTCCTTCTCTTGAGAAAGAAGGGAAAGCTTATTGAATCCTTTAGTAGTGAGATGGGATGGGTGGGGTGTTCTCTCTCTGGCCACTGTGGGTAGATAACTAGATTTATTCACCTCTGAGCATCGGTCAGCACCACCTGTAGCACCACCTCTATCCCTGAAATCTGTGGTAGAATCAGGCCTCAAAAGTCAGCAGCTCTGAAAGCATCTACTTTAACTTCACTGGTGGCCACCCGGTGGGCCTGAGTGGGCCTCTGAGAGCCCCAGCTATGAGCCAAGGCACAAGCCTCCTCTACTGTACCTTCCCCTTCAGTCTATCTGTAGTTTATTCAGTTTCCTCCTGGACCCACATCTTCTCCCCAGCCAGGGTTTCTTATGGACACAGGTAGTATCTTAATGTTAGATGTCTCATTTTACAGTCTCTTCATTCTGCAATACAGTTGTAAAGGGCTTTTTAGAAAACCTTTTTTTTTTTGGTTTAAGAAGTTATTCCATATTCTGCAGTTGATCTTATTTATCCTTGTGAAAATCTTTCAACTTTGACTCATTGGTCCTTTGAATGCATCCTTGCAACAACATCTGGCTCTTACAACATAAAAGCATTTGCTCTCACAAGTGTCATCTTTAAAATGGAAATTAAGAGCCTGTTTTGGTAGTTCAAAAGTAGACTATTTATTTTTCTCTACTGGATTTTTGTCTGCAAAATCCCATGAACAGAGTAGCCTGGCGGGCTACAGTCCATGGGGTCACGAAGAGTCGGACATGACTGAGCAACTGAGCACAGCACTGGATTCTGCCTTTCTTCTGAACCAATGGACACCTCAGCTTCAAGGAGTACAGACTAAGGGTTGTGCTTAGTTGCTCAGTCCTGTCCGACTCTTTGCGACCCCATGGATTATAGCCTGCCTGGCTCCTCTGTCTGTGGGATTCTCCAGGCAAGAATACTGGAGTGGGTTGCCATGCCCTCCTCCAGGGGATCTTCCCAACCCAGGGATTGGACCCAGGTCTCCTGCATTGCAGGCATATTTTTTACCATCAGAGCCACCAGGGAAGCCCACAGACTAAGGGTTAGCAATAACTAAATAAATTAAATTATATCGAATAACATTTCAGTATTATTTGATATTACTACTTCAAATAAGCTGATTTTACAAATCTTGCATAATGGTTTTGCCAGTATTGTTTCAGATACTGTTTTAGTGGATTTTGGACTTTCATATCAATTAAGTAGCCCCAGGCTTCCCTGGTAGCTCAGATGGTAAGGAATCTGCCTGCAATGTAGGAGACTCAGGTTCAATCCCTGGGTTGGGAAGATCCCCTGGAGAAGGGAATGGCTTCTTAAATTCCCACTTCAGTATTCTTGCCTATAGAATCCTATGAACAGAGGAGCCTGGCATAGGGTTCAAAGGGTCCAAAGGGCACAGGGTTCAAAGCCTGTCCATAAGGTTGCAAAGAGTCAGACACGACTGAACGACTAACACTTCCACTTTCATTTACTTAAATTGTTGGCTTTTCAGTTTGATTACAAAGTAATATGTAATGAGGATGCATAAAATATTTATTAATATTTATTGGCAAATTTCTATGAATTTCTATTGGCAAACATATTAAGAAATATTTGCAATGACCTTTATTCTTATTGTGTGGTTTAAATAACTACAGTTTATTTTTTAACTGTGTAGGTTTTTAAAACTACAGTTACATAGAAAGCAGTTTAAAAACCTACTGTGTAGGAGTTGATTTGTGACACTGAATTATACATTTTTTGTTTTATATAGATATTTGGAGTTTGCTCCCAAAGCTACGGCAATTATCTCTAATGGTTCAGCGCAAAGAAGGGCATAAACACACAAGCTATTTCAGTAAGGTTCATTCAATGCAGAATTTGTAGAGAGAATAACTGATCAGATTTTATAACTATTAAGAAAACCCCTTGAGGGCAAATCCATGTTCCCACAGAAACATAAAGGGAATTAATATTTATGGAGCATCTTCTGTATGCCAGGCACTACAGTAACAGCTCATATGTATAGGATGTTTTATTTAGCCTCTGTTAGGAAGGTAGTTCTGGAGAAGGCAATGGCACCCCACTCCAGTACTCATGTCTGGAGAATCCCATGGGTGGAGGAGCCTGGTAGGCTGCAGTCCATGGGGTCGCTACGAGTCAGACATGACTGAGCAACTTCACTTTGATGCATTGGAAAAGGAAATGGCAACCCACTCCAGTGTTCTTGCCTGGAGAATCCCAGGGACGGGGGAGCCTGGTGGGCTGCCCGTCTATGGGGTCGCACAGAGTCAGACACGACTGAAGTGACTTAGCAGCAGCAGCAGCAGGAAGGTAGTTCTAGTAGTAAAAAAAAAAAAAAAAAAAATGCATTTTATAATGAAGCAATTGGCACATGGCCAAGCTGGAATTAAAAATGAGGTCTCTCTCCTACATTGCCAAACACTAAAATCAGTTCTTTCTTTCCATTACATAAACAGTAGAAACCATATAATAATAAAATGATTAAGAACATTTTTTAATTGAAGTGCAGTTGACTTAGAATATTATATGTGTTTCAGGTGTACAACATAGTAATTCAATGTTTTTATAGATTATACTCCATGTAAAGTTACTATGACATATTGGCTATTTCCCTGTATTCTTAATTATATCCTTGTAACTTAGTTATTTTGTGTCTAGTAGTTTGTACGTCTTCATCTCCCTTACCCATTTTACCCTCCCCTGACCCTTCTCCCCTCTGGTACCAACCAGTCTGTTCTCCATATCTGTGAGTCTTGTTTCTGTTTTATTTGTTCATTTGTTTTATTCCTTAGATTCCACATATGAGTGATAACACATAGTATTTGTATTTCTGTCACTTAGTTCACTTAGCATAATACTTTCTAGATCCACCCACATTGTTGCAAATGTCAAAATTTTAGTCTTTTTTTTACACCTGAGTAGTATTCCATTGTATGTATACCACATATTCTTTATCCATTCATTCGTTGATGGATACTTTTGTTGCTCGCATATCTTTGCTTTTATAAAGCCGCTATACACTTTTTTAATTCAGTGTTTTCATTTTCTTTGTATAAACACACAGGACTAGAATTGGTGGATCACGTTAGTTCTATTTTTAATGTTCTGAGGAACTTCCTTGCTGTTTTCTACAGTGGCTGCCCCAGTTTATATTCCCACACGAGGGCTCCCGTTTTCCACGTATTCTCCAGTGCTTCCTGTTTGTTGTCTTTTTGATAACAGTCATTCTGACTGATGTGAGGTGATATCTCACGGGGGTTTTGATTTATATTTCCTGATATTAGTGATGTTGAGAATCTTTTCATGTACCTGTTGACTATCAGTATGTCATCTTTGGAAAAAATGCCTATTAAAACATCTTCTGACCATTTTAAAATCAGGTTGTTTCAAGTTGTATGAGTTATTTATATATTTTGGATAATAACCCTTTATCAGATATATCATTTGCAAATGTCCTCTCCCATTCAGTCAGTTGCCTTTTTATTTCGTTGATGGTTTATACTGTTGTGCAAAAGCTTTTAAGTTTGAATAGGACCCATTTGTTTACTTTTGCTTTTGTTTCCCTTGCCTGAGGAGACAGATCCAAAAAAATATTGCTAAGACCAATGTCAAGGAGTACTGCCTATATTTTCTTCCAGGAGTTTTATAGTTTCAGATCTTGTACTTAGGTATTTAATCCATTTGAATTTTTTTTAACAAATCTTAAATTTTATTGTCATAATCATTTTGACAAGATTAAATGAGAGTGACTAAATTCAACTCAGTGAAAAATAAATATAGCAAATTACTAGCTAATTTGAATAATATTATCTTAACAAAAAAAAAAAAAGAACAGATAATATATACATTGTTTCTGATATTCAACTCTAATTCCATTAAGGAAAAATCACATCTGAACAAGGGAAATTACCCTTCCTTAGTTTCATTGAGATCTTCATCCATCATCCAGCTTTGGATTCATGGTTTTCCATTTGACCAGTATTTCCTGAGTCTCTGTGCTATAGCTGACAGGGGTTACAAAGATGAATGCAAATGGTCATTGTCCTCCAGGAGCCTACAGTCCAGTGGAGAAAGCTAAATTTTAAACAGAAGCCACAAGTGGGAATCCTAAATCATAGCTTCAGGGTAGCAAGAATTGTTAACTGCCTTTTCTATAACTGCATTAAATCTCTATCTTGATCTCTCATTATGTCAGTAGTAAGAAGTTTACTTTTAGCCAATTCAGACTGATAGACAATTCAGGGGTTCCCCCTTGCCCTTCTCCCAGCTCCTTCAGCTCCCTTCTGAGATATGGGGGGAAGCAAAATTCGTAGGAGCTCTCCTCCCTTTTGGGGCACCCTCGACCACCCTCATAGTCACTTGTCAGTGGCTTATGGATGCTTGCTTCTCTTCCCTTTTCTCTGGCTCCAGTCCATAAGACCTTCCAAATCAGAATGAACTTTGTGCTGGAAGAGCCTCTGGACCTAGACTTTTGATCTTTTAAAATATTCTTTAAACAATGAACTACCAATTTGAGTCTATTTGGGGAGACCATGTGAGTTTATTTTTGTATATGGTGTGAGAAAATGTTCTAATTTCATTCTTTACATGTAGCTGTTTAGCTTTCCCAATACCACTTACTGAAGAATCCATCTTGTTCCCATTGTATATCCTTGTCTCCTTTGTCATAAACTAATTGACCATATGAGTGTGGGTTTATTTGGGGGCTTTCTATTCTGTCTCAGTGCTCTATATGTCTGTCTTTGTGGCCATATCATACTGTTTTGATTACTATAGCTTTGAATGTAGTATACCCTGAAGTCACAGCACATGATATCTCCAGCTTCATTCTTACTTCTCAAGATTGCTTTGGCTAATTGGGGTCTTTTATGGTTCCATATAGATTTTGGAACTATTTGTTCCAATTCCCTGAAAAATGTCATGGGTATTTTGATAGGGATTGCATTAAATCTGTAGATTGCTTTGGGGAGTATGGACATTTTAGCAATATTAATTCTTCCAATTCATGAACATGGGATATCATTTTATTTATATATTATCTTCTATTTCCTTCTTTAATTTTTTATAGTTTTCAGAGAACAGATCTTTCACCTCCTTGGTTAAAGTTATTCCTAGGTATTTTTTTAAGATGTGATTATTTTCTCGATTTCTTTTTCTAATAGTTCATTATTAGTATATAAGATTACAATGGATTTCTGTATACTAATCTGGTATCTTGCAACTTGACTAAATTTATTTATTAGTTCTAGTACTTCTTTTGTGGAGTCTTTGGGATTTTCTCCGTATAGAATCATATCATCTGCATATAGTTACAGTTTTACTTTTTCCCTGCTAATTTGAATGCCTTTTCTTTTTCTTGTCTGATTGCTCTGACTAGGACTTTCTCTATCATATTAAATAGAAGCAATGAGAGTGGTGAGAGTGGATGTCTTTGTCTTGTTCCTCATTTTAGAGGAAAAGCTTTCAGCTTTTTACTGTTAGTATGATGTTAGCTGTGGGTTTGTCATACTTGGTCTTTATTATGTTGAAGTATATTGGGTTCAATTCCTGGGTCAGGAAGATCCCCTGGAGTAGGAAGTGGAACCCCATTCCAGTATTATTTTCTGGAAAATTACATGGACAGAGGAGCCTGGTGGGGTACAGTCCATGGAGTTGCAAAGAGTTGGACACAACTGAGTGACTGAGCACATGTTTCCTCTATACCAACTTTGTGTAGAGTGTTTAATCAAATCTTTAAATATTGTTTTCACATAAAGTATAACTCTACCTCTTATTTATTGACTTAGTATATGACTTTGAAACTGGGTGTAAGGGGTTTGGAGAACAATTGGACACAATAGTTTGGCACAAATTCAGTGACTCTTGGAACCTGGGAATAACAGTAATCGACATAACATATAAAGCATTATTTCCCCTTCCGGGAATTATTTTAGAAATAGAAGAATTTCCCTTTCCATGCTTTGTTTTATCCATAAAGTGAAAACTTATTCATCATCACATGCAAGTCCCAAACATTACTTGGATGCTTATGGCCAAAGTGGTATACCACTTGCTCAGAAGACAAAGATGCCATCTCTTACTTGTAATTAGATGTCTACACTAAATTAAAACATTTTGGGCACATGTTGCCCTCCTGATATGGTTCCCTGCAGGGAAAGAATGTGGTTTTTCTTTTTATATTTAAAATGTATATATATGAACTGCCCTACCCTAAGCACACTAAAAAATAAAAAGGAACCTCAGTGTAGGAGCATGGAGTTTAGCTGTTTTTTTTTTTTTTTTTTAATTTTTGTGATTTATCTCTACTTTCTTTTTTCTTTTTGTCTGTGCTGCGTGGCATGTGGGATCTTAGTTCCTGACCAGGGATTGAACCCATGCTCCCTGCAGTGGAAACACAGAGCCATAACCGCTGGACCACTAGGGAAGTTCCCATATTAGATACTGAATATGGATTAATTACTTTAAAGTGACTTTCAAAGTGTTATTTAGGCTCGACTGATAGTCTAATCTGGCGCTAGAACATGAGTCATTAGCTAGTGCCTTTCTAAGCTCTGAAATCCCATATATTTGGGGGGAACATCATTGACTTTTTTTTTCCATGTCATAAGGAAAAGATCTTTGAATAGTATCATGTAGAAATTCTACACTTGGAAAAAACTGTCAGGGCTTTTATTACTAATAAATTACCTTGAGTTGAAGATTCTAAATTGGGAAGTATGAAAAAATTTCTGACTTAGTATTCTGTTTAAATCAATATCATCTTTAAAAATAAATGTATATTTTAACATACCTTGCTATATTCATCATTCACACAGCCATTCTGACTTAACTGTGCGTGTGTGCCAAGTCACTTCAGGCATGTCCAGCTCTGTGTGATCCAGTGGACTGTAGCCTGCTAGGCTCTTCTGTCCATGGGATTCTCCAGGCAAGAATACTGGAGTGGGTTGCCATGTTCTTCTCCAAGACTTAACTGTACTAAGTAGAAAGGGTTGAATATTGTAAACTGTGGTTAAATGTGTAGGTCCTAACGCACCTTCACTCTACATTTTGGCAAAGCAGAATCCTTAGGAAGACCCTAAGGTACCTTATCTAAGGTACCATATATGATACAACTAAATAGGAAAATAACCCAATTAAATAATTTACTAGCTCATTACTAGGTAGACATCTCAATTCTTAGCTTCCTTGATAGTACCATTATAACTAGCTTACAGCTTCACGCATTTTGAAAGTGTTTTGACCACCAGTGAGAATATATTTAAATTACATTTTTATAGAGTTAATAGTTAAGTTACTTTTCCTTTGGTTGCCTTATGATTAAAAATATTTCACCATCATAGAGTTCTTTTCATCTTTAAGAGCTATGAAATGAGGGACAGTGCCAGTGCTATCTTGCTTTCTTTATGGCTCTCAGCACAGGAAGAGATAATTTTTTATTTGAAATTCCATTTCCTTTTTATATATGGGAAATAGCACATGGAGGCAAATGAGGCATCTGCCTGGCTAATTTTATTAGACTTCTCTCTACCACTAAATTTCTCCCATGTAAAGGTGCCCTTCTTGTGGATTTTTATCCCATCTTCCTTCTCCTTTACATTGCAACATGTCATATCTCTTTGAATTAAGATGATCTTTACCCAGTTATCTAGAGTTTGCCGCTTAATAGTTTTATTTTTTACAAATTTTCTTTTCAGTTTTTATGTTTATAACTAGGTACAAGACTATTTTTAGGAGAAGGCACGCAGTTTTAGTCACAACTCCAACAACTTTCTAGATGGAAAGTGTTGTTTGATTTTTTTCTCCCCCTGAGAACCGAGTGACATATTTTATACTAAAACTAATAGTGGAACAAATACAGATAGCAAATTGGAATAATTTCTCCATTACTGTAGTCCTTCCTTCCTTTTTTCCTGTCTTTCTTTTTCTTCTTCTCCTTTCTCTCCCTTAGTCCTTCTGGTTCATAATTCTTCTCTTTCCTCCCTTTCCTACCATCTTTCTATATCTATTTTATTTTTTCACTTTTTACAATTTTATTTTGGTATAGTTTTAGAATTGTAGATGAATTGTAAAAATAGTATAAAGAATTTCCATATATGATCCATCTAGCTTCCCCCAAAGTCAACATAGTACATAACAGATAATATGTTTATCAAAACTGTTACTTTTACATTTTTTGTGTACCCCAAACCTTCTATTGCAACACCTGTCAAGCACTACTAAATAACAGGACTACCTTATGTCAATGAAAATAATGCATGTTTCACAAAGATATAATGAAATAACATCAGCCCAAATTCTCTTTTTTCCCCTGTACCACTTACCCTTATTTAATCTCTGATAGTGTGCTTTTATGAATGACTTTAAAGAAAACTTTCCCTAATGTAATAATCTCACTAAAGAGGCTGTTTCAGAGCTTTAAGTGGTTTAATATCTCCCAAAACTTACTCCTGGAATACTGAAGCCACTTCTGAGCTATTCCCTTTGTCTCTAGTATTGACATTTCCATCCTTTCTCCAGCCGTCTGCCAGGGTGTTCTCTGTAGAGAGAATTTCAGAATTGTGTCATTCTCCTGCTTCACATCTTTCTATGGTTGTTCATTGACCAGAGCCATGGTTTCCAAACTGTGTGCTTCAGGTGCCCTGGGCATGGCAGTTAACTCATATTGTTACCATCGGTTATTTTAAATATTTGAGGGAAACAAAGCTATCCATCTGTGGAACACCCTCTGTAACAGCTCGAGATAGTTCAGTTTCAACATTAGATTGTCTCCATTTGATGACATTTTGATGACATCATATTTTGTAAAGCTGAGTTTTCAGTGATTGCTATGATGAAAAGCAAGTATTACATAAAAAACAACATAAAGCAAAAAAGGTGGCAGTGTACAGTCTGATTCCAAAGTCCATGAAGATGTGGGTGCCCCACCAAGCATGTCCCATTGGTAAGTAATGTGGCTACTTAAGGATGAAATAAAAGTGTTAATTTTCTTTTAAATATGTGTGTATTATTTTTCAAATGGTTACTAAGTTTTTAGGACATAAATATTTATTGTTTAGATCTAACCTTTTAAAAGAGAACTGTAATTTATCCTTTTGGGTCTAGAGTCTTGATGAAAAAAGTTACTAAAACTAAGAGTGCTACACACCAAGGAAATATTCAAATCTCTGGTCAAAAAATAAAATTCAAACTCTATGGCAAGGTATGCAGGCAGAATCCTTCATAATCAGTCTTCTGACCTTAAAATGATGAAGTAGTACCATTCATGCTTACATTTCTAGGTTTCAATTTCCTTATCAATACGATTGGGATAATATTAGGACCTAATATATATTAATAGAATTGTCGAAATTAGCATGTACCAGCTGTTAGCACATGGTAAGCCTTCAGTGAAATTTTGATAATTAAATTAAACATGATGGTATTTGATCTTTAAATGAACATCGTCTCAGTCAAAACAGATGCAGACTAGAATCTAAGAGCCCTAAAAGTCTTAAGAGTTCTAGAGTTGGTTAACTTCCTTAAGGTAGCTCAGCTAGTTACTGGCAATGTGAGAACTCAGAGTCAGACCTCTTGAATCTGTCTCATCAGCCTTTTCTTCACTCTGCAAACAAAATTGGTGGTTTTCATCCTTGAGAAAGTGTGCATTAGTACTAGTCATGAGTAGGTTTTCAAAGTTCAAGGAGGACATTAGGAAATCAAATTCAGCGTGTCTTTTTTATTTTCTACTTTTCTTTGGACAAAGGTTTATCTGGTATTACATTTATGAAAAGGGGAAGAATGAAATACTGAGTTGTTTGTCTTCCTAAGAAAAGCAGGACAATGTGGGTTATAATTTGAAGGTTATAATTTGAATTGGTTCTTATTCCCATATTGTGTTTTTGATTCTGTATCTTTTTTTCCTTAGAAGAGAGGTTTCTATAAAAATATTCAGATTTATTCTGCAGGTGAAAACACATTGCCTTAATGACGCACGTGCCCTGAAGGAGGTCTGTTTTGAGCTAGAGAGAGGTGTAGAGAGATAGCAGAGGTGACATTAGAAGGTCTTTCCTGTGTTGCTACCTGCAGTTTGGTCTTGGGCCCTGGCCAAGCAGGGATAGGACATCTGTTTAGGCTCTGAATTCCTGTTATTGAAAGAAATAGAACTAAAACAAAAAAGAGTAGATGATGGTCTCAAGATTAGTGAAGTATCATATTAAGCATTATTGCTGCCTAACAAACTTAAAACTGTGAACCCTGATTGTATTTCTAGGTAAGAAAAATATATTTGATTAGATTACTTCTAGGCTTTTCTTGTTTCATGATAATTTACAGTATCAAATTTACTGTCTGTAGGACCATATACTCATATTCTACACTGGGGCTTAGAAAGGTCACTTAGCTCAGTGCATGAGTTTCCTAATCTGTTGGATTGATCCAGCTGGGTCTATGAATTATATTTCCTCATAGCATGCAAAACAAACAAGCAATAAAACCAAACAAACCATAAGGATTTCCAGATCAAATAAATTTAGCATATATTCCTATATTCCTCTTAGAGATTCATAATACACCTTATTATATTAAATACTCAAAATATCCTTCAGTAAAGATAAGTTTATTTGACTCAGTTTCCTAAAGAAACTTTCTTTTCAGTGACAGTTTGTTGACATAACATGAAATGACCACTTTGGACTACCGTGTGTGTGTACGCATGAAGTTGCTTCTGACTCTTTGCGACCCTATGGACTGTAGTCCGCCAGGCTCCTCTGTTCATGGGATTCTCCAGGCAAGGAATGTAAAGTGGGTTGCCATTTCCTTCTCCAGGGGATCTTCCCAACCCAGGGATGGAACCCAGGTCTCCTGTGTCTCCTGCATTGGCAGCCGACTTCTTTACTACAAGTGCCACCTGGACTACAGTATCTCTAAATTCCAATGGTAAACATTTTTATGCTATGTTTCCAAAAAAATAACTTGGGGCCAAATGAGTCAGTAGCCAGCTCTCTACATCTGCTGAACTACGCCTTTCACCTTTTACTATATACAAAGGTCAGTTGTGTTCTGAGTGTGCAAATAAGTAAACCATGAAATTGTGCAGTCAAGAGTAAGGATAATGGAACAAACTGCTTGGATTCAAAATTCAAACCCTGCCTCTGCCACTTACTAGACTTGAGAACTAGGACACATTAAGAAACTCAGTGTTTCATTTTCTATCATCAGTTAAATGGAGATGATGGTAGAACCTACATGGTAGAGTTCAGATCAGAACAGGGCTTGGCATGTAATAAGTTCTCAACAAATACTACTACTATGATGATGGTGATGACTTCTAAAGTAACCTGCAGACTTCTTTTCTGCTGATATTGAGAAGGAATGGGAAGAGTCTCATCTCAGGTTCACACATTGTTAAATTTGTATCTCCTTGACCTTTCTTCTCTCTGTAGTATTTCCCATCTCAGTAAATGACATTACCCTTCAGCAAATAAGTAGTTCAGGCCCCAAACGTAGGAGGCCAGTTAGTAAGTTCATTGTCCTCTACCTTCAAAATGCTTCAAATAACATCTCAAAACCCATTCTTTTAAGATATTTATTAGCATCATCCAAGTGCAAGCTATCACTGTCTCTTTCCTGAGATCCTGCAATAACCATCTAATGATTTGTGATCATTCATAGTTCCCTTATCAGTAGCAGCTAGAGTGCTCATTAAAACATACATCAAATAATTTGCTTTGAGCCCCATTGTGTAATATGGGGATAAAATGCGGACATCTAACTATGATCGTCAAAGTCCTACCTGAGCCCAGCCGGGGGCTCTGTGAACAACCTAGAGGGGTGGGATGGGTGTAAGGGTGGGAGGGAGGCTTTAGAGGAAGGGGATATATATAAACTTATGGCTCATTCATGTGGTTTTATGGCAGAAATCAACACAGCATTGTAAAACTATTATCTTCCAATTGAAATTTTTTAAAAACTCCCAGAAAGCTAATTTCAAATACTGGCTATGGAAAACTTTTCAATAAAATAATGATTATACCTAAAAAAAATTCTAAGCAAGTTTAAGATATTTTGTTCTACAGTAAGTCAATGAATTTGTGGCTATAACAAATTTATGTTTATAGAAAGTTAGTTTTTATTAAAAGCACAGGCTGACAATTAAAACCATAAACTTTGTGTTCTTAAAAACAAACAACAACAAAAAAACAGAGTACTTACCTGCCTCTCTAATCTCATCCTCTTCATTCACAATGCTTTGGACCTCCTGGTCACACACCAAATGTTTGTTCTTACCTTGATCTTTTGTTTTTGATATTCTTTTTTCCTGCAGTATTGCTTCTCCAGATTTTTACAAGCCTGGTTCCTTCTCTATTCTGGTCTGAGTCCACTGTGACCTTCTCAGAAGGTCTGAGTCCATTGTTACCTTCTCAGAAAGACAATACTCCACCATCCTGGTAGCCTCTGACATACTCTATCTGAATTTTTAAATTTGTTTATTTGTTTATTTTTCCATCCTTCAGCATTTAAAGTTGTACAGGGATAGAGACCATACAAGTCTTGTGTATGGGCATTTAGAATAACTTTTATTTCCATTTCAGTATCATTTAATGACTGAATGCTGTTTTGCTTGAGTGTCTAGTAGTACCCATATCACAGGCTTGTTTTGAAGGTTAAAAAAAAGCTACACATAAATAGCAGGCCAGTTCTTAGCAAATGGAAGCCGCTGAGTATCTGTCCTTAGTATTCCTTAGTATTTTTATGCCACTTCCACATTTTTTCATTCTAACACCTCCAGTCAGTCAGTTCAGTCGCTCAGCCTTGTCCAACTCCTTGTGACCCCATGGACAGCAGCACACCAGGCTTCCCTGTCCATCACCAGCTCCTGGAGTCTACTCAAACTCATGTCCATCGAGTCAGTGATGCCATCCAACCATCTCATCCTCTGAGGTCCCTTTCTCTTCCTGCCCTCAGTCTTTCCCAGCATCAGGGTCTTTTCAAATGAGTCAGCTCTTCACATCAGGTGGCCAAAGTATTGGAGTTTCAGCTTCAACAGTCCTTCCAATGAATATTCAGGACTGATTTCCTTTAGGATGGACTTGTTGGATCTCCTTGCAGTTGAAGGGACTCTCAAGAGTCTTCTATAACACCACAGTTCAAAAGCATCAGTTCTCTGGTGCTCAGTCTTCTTTACAGTCGAAATCTTACATCCATATATGACTACTCGAAAAACCATAGCTTTGACTAGACAGACCTTTGTTGGTAAAGTAATGTCTGTGCTTACACCTCCAAGGTCCTAATAAAAGGCTCCCCCCCAACCCCCCGCAATATTTGGAGAATGCGAGAAGCAGAGGTAGGGCTTGAGACTGGATCTTTGGGCCATTGGTCCAGGTTGTCTCTTACTGTGTCATTCAACTTTTGTGGTAAAATTTGTTCAGCATTTAAGAGACATTAGATATTCTTTCATACACCATACAAATAATTCTTTTTAAAGAAGAAGGAAACCACGACAACAGATTTGAACCCATGATGGAGTTAATTCATTATCCTATAATCATTTCAGATCTTTTTTTTAAAATGTATTGAATTATCTATATGTTTTTACATCCTCTAAAATTTAACATTTGAAATGAATTTTCATTCTATAGTGTTATACTCATCTACCTTAGATCCCTTATATAATTAAAAAATTATATTTCTAAACTTTGAAAGTGCTATTATTATTTATCATTTTCCATATCTAATCCCTATTCTACTCTTCTGAGCTTCATGTTATTTGCATACTGAATAAGGGAGATTCATATTCAGGTCCCTATGTTACTGATCAAATTGTGCACACTGGAAAGTATTGAGACATATCACACATACAAATATGTGTAAAATGAACATGTGTGTGTGTGTATAGTTTAAAAAATGCCAAGCATTTCTATTCACCATCTGGGTTATAAAAATAGAACATGATCGGTACCTTTAACATGGGTACCTAAAAAAAAAAATTCTCTGTGTGCCTCCCTCTATACATAGAATTTGGTAATCATCATTCTTTTGTTTTCCTTTATATCTCCTAACAATGTAAGTTTAGTTTTGCCTATTTTTGTTCATTTCATACCAATGGAATCATACTGTATATGTTTGGTGACTTGCTTTTTCATTTTATGTTATGTGTTTGAAATTTATCCATGTTGATGAACACAGCTGTGATTTCATCAGGCTCACATCAGTACAGAATTCCATTATATGGATAAATCACTATTTATTTCTCCCTCATCTTATTGATGGGTATTTGAACTGTTAGTTATTTGCTATTATGAACAGTGTTGCTGTGGACAGTTTCTTATGCTTGCTTATACACATGTGCAAGAGTTTTCTTCTAAGGTTTATACCTTGATTTGTGTTTCTTTGTCATACGCTATTCTCATATTCAGGTCTACTGTGTAGTACTAACTTGTTTTCCAAAGTGATTCTATCAAGTTACATTTCCCTCCAGTGGTACATAAAAATTCATAGGGTTTTCTATCTTCCAGAAGATTGTCAAGAAGGCTGTCAGGCTTTCAAGTTTTACCAGTTTGGCAGGTGTGAAATGGTATCTCCTTGAGACTTTACTTTGCATTTCTTTGCTTACTAAAGAAACTAAACATCTTTTCATATATTTATTTGTCTTTCCCATTTTCTCTTGTGGGAAATGTTTGCTCACATTTTTTTTTCTATTGGCTTGTTTGTCTTATTGACTTACAGAAATTATTTTTACATATTCCAGGTGCTATTTTGTTTGTCATACATACAACAAATATCTTCTCCAAAAATTTGGATTGTCAGTTCATGAGTTGCTTTTGATAAACAAGAGTTTTACATTTTGATATAGTTGAATTTACCTGTATTTTCCTTTTTAAAAAATTGGCATATAAACCATTTTCTATCTTGATGTCATAAAGATATTCTCCTAACTTTTTCAATAACTCTTAATATTTATAACTCTTCACATTAAAGTCCTTGAATAGATTTTTGTATAAATTCCAAGGACAGGATCTTGTGTTTCTGTGTGAATTTATAATTATTCCAACATAAGTTATTGAATAATATATCCATTCCCCACAGATGTACAATACCACCTCTATCATGTATCTGGTCTCCAGTTACACATGAATCTGTTTCTGGGCTCTCACTTTCATTTCACTGACCTAGTTGTCTATCCCTGTGACAATACCATAGTTTTAAAATTGCTCTAGCTTTATGATAAGTCTTAATAACTTATAGGTTAAGTCTTTTTTATAATTTTCTTACCTCCTACCTGAAAATATTTAGAATCATTCTGTCTGGTCCTATAAAATATCCCCTTGGGATTTTTATTGAAATTGCACTGTAAGTATAGATCAGTTTAGGGAAGGGCATTGATATCTTTACAACATTGGGAATTTCTCTCTATGAAAATACACCTCTAAATTTTGATAATTTATACATGCTTATGTTTTCTATACTCACAATAATGTTATCTGCAAGTAATAGAGGTTTTATTTCTTCTTTTACAAACCATTTGTATGTTATTTTTTCCCTTGACTTATTCCACTGATTTAAAAATCAAAGGTAGGGGCGGCCCGAGGCCCGGCCGCGCGGTCCTCCGGCGCCAAGAGCTCAGTCAGCCTAGCGCGGAGCAGCGCCGGGCGAGAGCGTCCCCGTGCTGCCCAGCACCCTCCAGCGTCTTCCGGGCCAGGCGCTCGCTGCAGCTCTGTTTCTGGATACCGAGCAAAACACAGGCACCCCAGCCTGCTACCCACTTCTCATCTTTCTCGGTGGATGATAGGTCGCCCGTGCATCGAGGCTGGACCTTGCGGGCTGCCCGGTTGGAGTGGGACTTCCCTACCATTCTGTGCTCTCTTGACCCTCAACTCAGTCAAAACTCGGCCTTCTCGCACCTGGTCCTGTCCATCATCCATCTGCTGAAGAACAGCAGAATGCTGTATCACTCAGAGAGAAGAAATACAGCTCCACCCACCAGAACACTGACACAAGTTTCCCTAACCAGGAAACCTTGACAAGCCACCTGTACAAACCCACACACAGTGAGGAAACGCCACAATAAAGAGAACTCCACAAACTGCCAGAATACAGAAAGGACACCCCAAACTCAGCAATTTAAACAAGATGAAGAGACAGAGGAATACTCAGCAGATAAAGGAACAGGATAAATGCCCACCAAACCAAACAAAAGAGGAAGAGATAGGGAATCTACCTGATAAAGAATTCCGAATAATGATAGTGAAATTGATCCAAAATCTTAAAAATCAAAGGTAATGTTGAATAGAAGTGATATTGGGCATTTTTAAAATGTAAATTCAAAGGGAATGAGTTTGATATTTCACCATTGAATAAAATGTTTCCTCTAACTTTTCTGTATATAGCCTTTTCAGGATAAAAAAATTCTTTGATTTCTAGTTTTTAAAGAATTTGTTATGAAGGAATGCTGGGTTTTATACAGTGCTTTTACTAAATAAACTGAGAAGAATATATAGATTTTCTCCCTTTGGGTTGTTAATATGATGAAGTATGTTTCTTATTTCTTTTTAAAAAATATTTGCTTCTTTATTTATTTGTTTTGACTGCACTAGGTCTTTAGTTGCAGCATACAGGATCTAATTCCCTGACAGGGGCTGAACCCAGGCCCCCTGCATTGGGAGCACAGAGTTGTAGCCACTGGACCACCAGGGAAGTTCCTGTTTCTGATTTCTCATGTTCAGCTAACTACATTCTTGAGATAAATATTTAAGATTCTTTGTGATGCATTGCTATGTTTGTCATGTATATTCTTTTTCAGATTCTTTTCCATTTTAGGTTAGTACAAGGTATTGAATGTAATATTTTACTAATACAGCTTTTGCTACCTTTTTTCTTTTAATTTTTTATGTCTTTATAAACATGCATGTAGATTTTCTTTTTTGAATCAAATCTGTTACTTTTTCTTAATTGGAGAGTTTAGTCATTTATGTTGAATATTTCAGGTATATTTGTCTTCATTTCTAACATATTGTTTGTGTTTGTATGTATTTTTTCACTTAGCTTTTTGTTCCAGAATTTTTTTCTCATTCCATTATTATCTTCTATGAGTTTAGAATTTATATATGCTCTGTCTATTCTTTTAGGCCCAAAACATTTAAAACTGCTTATTTAACTTATCAAAGTCCAATATTAATCCATGTTTTTTTGAGTTGACCAAAAAAATTCATTTGAGTTTTTCTGTCAGATAGAGAAAAAACCTGAATGAACCTTTTGGCCAACTCAATATTATCTGCCCAAACAATATAAGGATTTTAGAATAATTTAGCTAGTATTATCTGAGTTGTATAATTGTCCTAGCTTTTAGCTATTAATATACTTTGATTCTTCTAACAGCAGAAATAAGGCCTGTATTATTATTATTATTTTGTTATAGTATCACACATACGTTACAAATTTCCTTTGTTAATAGTTTCTTGCATCTTATATATTCCTTTTGAGGTCATTTTCTTTTTTCTAACCTATGAGTTTCAGAAGGGCCTTTTGAGAGAGTCTCTTGATTCTACACAGTTTCTCTTGATTGATCTGAATCTTTGTTCCATTCTCATTCCACTGGACATTCTTGGTTGACTTTTTTCTCTCTCAGTGTTTTGAAAATATTATTCCAACTACTGGTTTCCACAATTGCATGTAAAAATCATCACTCAGTATAATTCTATTTCATTGTGGATATTTATTTTAAATATGTTTTCTTTGTTTATGGTATTCTGAA
>NW_011495030.1:504771-505151 GCF_000754665.1 Bison bison bison
CTGAAATTTCACTCTGATATATTTATGGGTCTCTTTGTTTATTCATGGGCTATCTTAAACTTCTTAAATATATAAATTAGTATCTTAGGAATACTAAATCATTATCTCTTCAGATAGTGCCTCTGTCCTGTTTTGTCTTTCTGTTTTTTTGTGAAATTTGAATAGATCCGTGTTGCAGTTTCTCATTCTATTCCCTAGCTTTTTGGCCTCTTAACTATTTTGCCCCTTTGTGCTACATTAAGGTAATTTTTTTAGATTCACCTTTTAGGCTCACAAATGTTTCTTTCAGTTCAGTTCAGTCGCTCAGTCATGTCCGACTCTTTGCGACCCCATGAATCACAGCACGCCAGGCCTCCCTGTCCATCACCAACTCCCGGAGT
>NW_011495030.1:505251-517279 GCF_000754665.1 Bison bison bison
CCTACTGTCCTCAATCTTTCCCAGCATCAGGGTCTTTTCAAATGAGTCAGCTCTTCACATCAGGTGGCCAAAGTATTGGAGTTTCAGCTTTAGCATCAGTCCTTCCAATGAACACCCAGGACTGATCTCCTTTAGGATGGACTGGTTGGACCTTCTTGGAGCCCAAGGGACTCTCAACAGTCTTCTCCAACACTACAGTTCAAAAGCATCAATTCTTCGGTGCTCCGCTTTCTTTATAGTCCAACTCTCGCATCCATACATGACTACTGGAAAAACCATAGCCTTGACTAGACAGACCTTTGTTGGCAAAGTAATGTCTCTGCTTTTTAATATGCTGTCTAGGTTGGTCATAACTTTCCTTTCAAGGAGTAAGTCTTTTAATTTCATGGCTGCAGTCTCCATCTGCAGTGATTTTGGAACCCAGAAAAATAAAGTCTGACACTGTTTCCACTGTTTCCCCATCTATTTTGCCAAGAAGTGATGGGACTGGATGCCATGATCTTAGTTTCCTGAATGTTGAGCTTTAAGCCAACTTTTTCACTCTCCTCTTTCACTTTCATCAAGAGGCTCTTTAGTTCCTCTTCACTTTCTGCCATAAGGGTGGTGTCATCTGCATATCTGAGGTTATTGATATTTCTCCCGGCCATCTTGATTCCAGCTTGTGCTTCCTCCAGCCCAGAGTTTCTCATGATGTACTCTGCATATAAGTTAAATAAGCAGGGTGACAATACAAAGCCTTGACATACTCCTTTTCTTTAGCTGTGGCCAATCTCCTGGTAAACTCTCTTATTAAAATTCTTATTTCTATTATAGGTTTTATCTCTAGAGGTTTTATTGATATCTTTTGCTAAACTTTGTGTTCAGTCTTTGAAGATCTCTTTTTCTAGTGAGTTACTCTCAGTATCAGTCATCTTCTATTTATAGCATTGAAAACATTTATAGGTACTAAATGTTTATGAGTTTACAGGAGTGCTCCTGCAGTTTGTGTTTTCTGC
Organism: Bison bison bison; assembly: GCF_000754665.1. Lineage (NCBI taxonomy): Eukaryota > Metazoa > Chordata > Mammalia > Artiodactyla > Bovidae > Bison > Bison bison. The sequence continues at coordinate 506,247 of NW_011495030.1, forward strand.
TGACTCTGACCTACTGTTTCCTTACATGTTTTGTTAATTTTTTTCTTCTGAGCTTTTGCTCCTTGGAACTTCACCTGTGGAAATTCTTGAAGCTTGATTTTAGTTTGTTGTTCCTCTATAGAATATTTAAGTTTGCTCTGTGTGTGGTACTACAGATACTACCCATTCATCCCTCTTTAAAGTAAATGTATACATTAGGGGTATTTGAGCGAATCCAATTGTACAACTAAGTTTGGGATTAGAAAATCTCAGGGAGAAATTTTTCTCTTTTCCACCTAGAGTCAAGAGCATGAAGGCATGATGCCTACTGTCGCCTTCTGCAGGAGATTTTATTTTTCTCTCAAACACGTAAGAGATCCCAAATGTGTGTTGGGTTGGCCAAAAGTTCCAATTTTTCTGTAATATCTACAGAAAAACCCAAGTGAACTTTTGGCTAACCCAATATACACTGGTCTTCTGTCTGACTTCCCATTTACTTGAGCCTTAAGCTTTTCCCTGCTATTTTCTGCTCATGTAATCTTCAAAAAGCAGACTCTAGGTAACTGTGGTTCAGCTGATACTGCGAGTTCATCAGGCTTCAGTGCTATTTTACCTCTCTGGATTCTTCCTTTCTTGTCATTACTGTCCTCCAAGGAATTCTGTTCATTTCTCCACTAGCTCAGACCTGCACTAAAATTAATTTTTAAAAATCTATCATTTTTAGTTCTGTATTATAGAAATGTGTGTGTGTTTATAATAGTCTGCCATACTATTGGTATGTACACATATATACAAATATGTTAAACAATTTAAAGCTATGGATAAATAGTATCATAGATTTTAATTCTGTTAATAATGAAACAATTTTAGCTTAAGTACAGAAAATAATATAGATGACATTGTAGACTTAGGAGTTATTTCTGTGCTAATATGTTTTCTCCTTTCCCCAAAGTATCTCTTTTTAATGCCATGATTTAGTTAAATATCAGGGATTTAGACTGAGGAATAATGGCAGGGGGAACCCTTCACTTTCAAGAAGTAGCAAATGTTATAAAATTTCTGTCTAACCAACAACGGATAAGCCAATTTAACAAATACTTAGGATTGAACTTAATCACAAGAACAGGCAATTAACACTGACCTTCTGTCTTCTAGGAAGTTTTAAGTTCAGGGCCATCAGGACCTGTCCTTGGCTGTACCTGTAAGTAAGCAAACTGGTAGGAACTTCCTAGAAATGTGACCTTCCCTGCAGAGTTAAAATTCCAGTTCTTATTACATGGGAGACATTGGGTATCTTTCCTAAAATCTCTAACCACCATTTCCTCATATATTACATGAATTTAATGAAAATTAAAAATTTACCTGTCTCATTTAGCTGCTGGTGAGAAATAAAACAGTTTATTTAGTTGGATATTCAGTGCATGACTAATGTAAAGTATTAATAGGCCACTCTTATTTTTCCAAGTTAATGACATGTTCTATGATTCTGAAATTTTAGCCTTTTTATGCACTGAAATTCAGCAGTTGAATTTTGAAGATCTTTCTCTCTGTCCTCCAAAATGAGAACCTACGCTTGTAATGTTCCTATTTTTCTAAAGTTGCTCAGCATTCAAAAATATTTTGTCTGTTACCAAGAGCACATGTAAATTTTTGTAGATTAGTGTTTTTTTTCTATACCCCACAAAAGTTGGAATTTGTGTGCCAGCTCTATAGTAATTTCTAGTATAAAAATCTATTTTGCAGCAACAAAAGCATATTCCAAGATTCCTGAGACTCAGAAGGATAAGCCATTGCTTCTTTTCTGAATGCCTATAATTCTTCCTCTTGGCATTCAATGCATTCAGGTATTGTTTTTCTTACACACTTATCTCAAATTATATGGTAAATCACTAGAAGATAGGTATCCTAAAATTTCTTGTATTAATTATTCAATATATATTTTTAAGTTTTTAAGAATAATCATATCCCTAATTAATTAATTCATTTAACAAACAAGTAACCATTAAGCACCTAACTTTAAAAAAAGCATCTAAAAGAAAAGTTCTAGGCCATGGGGTAATGAACATCAGTAAACAGGAGATAAAAGGCCCTGTTCTCATGGAATTTAGATCTGTATGAGGGATAGGAAAATAAGTAAATTAAAATGGATTAGAAATAGTAGTAAGTGCTATGCTGTCATAAGAAATGTGGGATGGGAAGATAGTCTTTGGCTGGGTAGGAGGGAAGACCTCAGTAAGAGATGTTATTTGAGCTTTGAATTAAACAAGAGAAGCCAAGCATGTGAGAAGATGAAAGAACAATCCAGGTAGGGGAAAGAGGTTGGCATTTTGAAAAACAGAAGGCCATTGTAGCTGAAAAATAACAAACAAGGTACATAGACTATTACTTGATGAGATCTAAGAAGTTGAGCAGGGCTGGGTCATTTAACAGATGATTTTACTAACAGTATTTCGGTACAGTTGACTAGAATTTACCATATTGATTTATATTTCATTTTGTCTCTTCTCCCTGTAAATTTGCTGCTATTTTCTTTGCTTAAGCTGTCAATGCCAGTGAATCTCTTTTCCTATCTCAGCCTTCCATACTCATTGTAACTCCTTTGGGCTCAAAGGACCACAAAGCTAGTTTGATTAGTAAGAGATTAAGGGATAAATGTGTTAATGGGCTGGATTCTCTGGGAAGAGAGTTTCCCTCTCCATGGAAGACATTCTGTAAAGGGAGCTTTGCACATGAAGGGCAGATCACAGCAAGATTCTGGCTTCTTGCAGTAAACAGATTGCAAATCTGAATAAATTACATGTCCTTTCTTGGCTTAGCTTAATTTGAATTACTATTGTCTAATATGAGTTTCCTGAGCTGTTAATCATGATTTGTCAACAAGTTGATTGTGAAGCTATAAAACAACTATCCTTGATCTGATGACACAGCATTTCAGTGGTTACCACACCTTCCTACCTGTAGGAGGAGCTCATGAAGGGATTCTTAGGATCTTGCATGTGTGTGTGCTCAGTCATGTCCAACTCTTTGCGACCCCATGGACTATAGTCTGTCAGGCTCCTCTGTCCTAGGATTGTCCAGGCAAACATACTGGAATGGGTTGCCATTTCCTATTCCAGGGGATCTTTCCAACCCAGGGATCGAACCTGAGTCTTTTGCCTCTCCTGCATTGGTGGGTGGATTCTTTACCATTGGGCCACCTGGGAAGCCCTTCTAAGGATCTCAGGCGACATTATTAAACCTTCTCATGGATATGGGGCCCTTGATCTGGTGGCTTATAGGTCTCCAGAAGTGTTGACAAAGGGCCATTCTTTTCTGAAAGTCACGTGGATTTTTGCATTGGAAGAAATAAGCATTAGAAGAAATAAGTATTTGAAGGGATGTTATAAGCAAATATGGACAATTTCATGCTGTGGCATTATGAATCTTCTGCTTTTGTAAAAGGGATATGTAGCTGTTTTGAAATTATGGGGCATTAATTTGCACCTGCAGGGTGACTGTCAAAGGGAGTCTAGGTGGCATTGCTCCATGAGACTTAATTTTGTAATTTGGTACAGACTCCAGCTGAGAAGTTAGGCTACAGAAAGCAGCAGGAGCAAGCTAAATGTGTATAGAAACTGGTGGTATTGGCCCGTGTTCTCAGCAGAGAAAGTCTTGTATGGTGTCTGAGCACTTGAGAGCCTTGGACCAAACAGCATTGGCATTATTTGACTTTGACTGAGTAGCCCTGGGATGAAACGGCCTTTCATTCAACTTTGTTAAACTTAAGGGCATGCTGGGCCTTGCTTCACTCTGAGTTTGCCAAGGACAGGATTGGCAGCTGTGGAACAGAGCAAGACGTTTCTGCCACGTCAATCTCTTGATGGCAGCAGTAAGAGCTAATAGGCACTTTTCAACTCGAAATTATACTGTTTGTTCAGTATTTCCTTGCTTGTCTGGGTACAAAGAAAGGACTAGAAAGGCAAGAAGCACAGAGCCTCTCTTTACATAATGTAGCTGGGGCCCTCTAGTGGATGATGGTAAGTATGCAGGTAATTTGAACCGCAAGTCTGGAAAATAGAATTTCTAGCCCTCAGATAAATGATACATACCCAGGCAGGATTGGCTATGCGTTTAGAGGGGCCTAAAACTTATACAATTTAAAGGCCCCTTTTAGAAAAATAAAAAAAAAGCAAAATATTTAAGTTTTACAGAAACAAGCAAACGTAAACATACCTAGGATTCCTCCCTCATCCCCTAAACCTCATGAAATTTACGGTAGATCCAACTCTGGATTTACTGAATCCTGTGTTTGCTGATTTTCAGTAAAATAGAAATTTTTTTTTAATTTTGTAACTGTAGCTTTTTAGTCTGTAAAAGATTGAACAAAATTATAATATACTTTTTAAGTGCAATGTAACATTCAGACTTAATTTTTCATTATTAGAATTAGTTAATTCAGCCTTTATAGCATATAATTTTATAGTGACTATTCTATTTCCTAGCTGAGTTCAGAATTGTATATACTGTATATGTGTAACAAATTAATCTTTAAACTGTAAAATCTTACTTAATAAAGATACAAAATTAATAAAGCTTAGTAAATAACTTTGCCTTCATTAACCTGAAGAGAGTATTTTAGTGATTAGCATAGTCAGCTTTGCTTCTTTACTGGTAATTCTAGAAATAGATGAGTCTCATTATCAGAAATGTTGGAATTTGCAAATTGGCTCGAAGATTTGCAAATCGGGAGCCAGAACCTGCCAAGTGTTGTTAGAATAAGATTGATTCGGTCTTAAAGTGCAAAAACATTAATGAAAGACACTTTTCATTCAAAACTAGGGCATTACAAAGTCCATTTTTTGAAATAAAATAAGCAATCCATTTTTGACTGTTTCCTCGAATTAGGAGTGTATATTTATGGTTTTGTGCTCAGTTGTAAGCTCTTTCTTAAAAACTAGAGTTCTAAGTAAAGTTACTAAGAGAATTTTCTATACTAAAAAGCTCCTAGATAATGATTTATAGATGTTTCCTTTTCAAATAACTGAATTTATAATTGGATTTTAAACATATAATGTGTTCTTTATTGCCAGAAATATGCAGTCTCACCACTCAAAAGGACCATAAGCTAATAGAACAGGGTTTATTGGAATCAGATTCAGAGAGACAAGAGCTGAAAAACAAGTTCTAAGGTCATCTCATCCAGACCCTCTGCCTTTAGACTGATCAGGAGTTGTGTTCTCCATGTTTTCTTTACATATAATAAGGGTAGGTGATTTTAAAGAAAAAGTTAACTTGTACTTCTCAGTCTTCATAAGCATTGAGACAAGCTAACTGAACGATTAAAAACCCTCAACTTTTAACCTGAATCACTAGCTTTTTATATCCAGAAATACAAACTGATTTTATTTTTGCAAAGATAATGTATTCCAATTTAAAATCTAAGATAACAGCCTTTTTGTTTGGTTTTATTAATATAATACATCAGGCTCTGGCCTGTGTATTATTGTAGAGCTTATGCTTCTCAAGTATTATTTCCCTGTTATCCTTGCAAAAACCCATTGAGGCTGGTGTCCTGCAGATGAGAAAACCAAGGACCAAAAAGGTTAAAGAAATCACCCAGGGTCATTTAGCTAGCAGGTGGCAGATTAGGGCTCGTACCCAGGCAGTCTGACTTCCTGATATATAACCTCTCTGTCAGAAGGCGGTGAGGAACCCACTGAAACTTGTGACAGATTAATGCTTTAAAAAAGAAGGAATACAGGTTGGATTATAAAACACAAACTTCAGAAGATAGTAACTGTGTTCACATAGATGTGGGTGTATTAGAAAGTGCACTCGGCTTGGCATCTTAAACTTCTGAATAGTGATAGTAGTTAAAGGTGGAGTTCAGTTCAGTTCAGTTCAGTCATTCAGCCGTGTCCGGCTCCTCGCGACCCCATGAATCACAGCACGCCAGGCTTCCCTGTCCATCGCCAACTCCCAGAGTTCACCCAGACTCAGGTCCATCGAGTCAGTGATGCCATCCAGCCATCTCATCCTCTGTCGTCCCCTTCTCCTCCTGCCCCCAATCCCTCCCAGCATCACAGTCTTTTCCAATGAGTCAACTCTTCATATGAGGTGGCCAAAGTACTGGAGTTTCAGCTTTAGCATCAGTCCTTCCAAAGAAATCCCAGGGCTGATCTCCTTCAGAATGGACTGGTTGGCTCTCCTTGCAGTCCAAGGGACTCTCAAGAGTCTTCTCCAACACCACAGTTCAAAAGCATCCATTCTTCGGCGCTCAGTAGATAGCCATAAAAAAAAAAGATGAAACCTTGCCTTTTGTGATAACATGGTTGGACCTTGAGGATATTATTTTAAGTGAAGTTGGTTAGACGGAGAAAGACAAATACATGTGATTCCACTCACATGTGGAATGTAAAAACAACAACAAACCAAAATAAATCAACAAACCAATCCAAAACAAACACACAGAGAACAGAGTAGTGATTATGAAAGGGATGGGGTGGAGGAGGGCAAAATGGAAAAGAGGATCAATTGGTAACAAAATAAGCAAAGGGAATCAATTGATTAGTTTTCAAATTAAAGCTAAATCTTTGGTGTGCACTCTGTTATGTATAAAGAAATAGATAATAATGTTATACACATGACACTTCTATAATATAATGTCATAAACTAGTGATACCTCAATGAAAATTAAATTTTAAAAATATAGGAGTAGATACACTTTCCAAGAAAGGAATTCTTACTACAAGCAGAGGAGGAGTGATAAGTGGAAGCTTTGGGAACACCAGAGAAGAGGAAAGGTGGCTGAAAGTGAGATTACAAAGGAATGGTCAGTGAAGTGGAAGAGCTACCTTCTGGCACTGCCCTGGGGGAGGGAACAGTCTCACCAGTTGAGAGTAGCTGGCAGTGCTGGTCATCCAATACACCAAGCCTCCTTGAATAGCACCTGAAATTGACCTAAAGGTGTCTGGTCACATAAGCCATATTTAGAGTCTGCTTATACTCTAAGTGTAAGTAAATGAATTACTTAGAGGTGGGGCTGTTAATATTCCTTAGATAAGAGCACGGATCCAATGCTTCCCTCCTGCCATCCTACCGCTGCATTGGTTTTAAGTTGTCCTGCTTAAAGTGAGCCTCAAACAAGAAAGAGCAGGCTGCTATTTTTGATTTTGAATTCCTGTACAGTTGGTGCTAACAGATGTTTCCAAACAACAGACTTCTAAAAATCACAACTCTTCTTGAAGCTTCAAACACAAATATGCAGACTTTGTAATATTTTGGCATACCTCTTGTTTTAAAAATAAAATCATCTTCTCAGCCCCTTGGGGTGAGTGAACCCCTGTATAATTACCCTTTTCACATTTAGACGTACGTCACTATTGTTGAGAATGTTCATGTACACTTAAATATGGTTTTCTCCTGTTGTTTTAATAGCTTTCAGTTCAGTCGCTCAGTCATATCCGACTCTTTGGGACCACATGGACTGCAGCACGCCAGGCCTCCCTGTCCATCACCACTCCCAGAGTTTACTCAAACTCATGTCCATCGAGTCGGTAATGCCATCCAACCATCTTGTCCTCTGTCGTCCCCTTCTCCTTCCACCTTCAACCTTTTCCAGCATGAGTCAGCTCTTCCCATCAGATGGCAAAAGTATTGGAGTTTCAGCTTTAGCATCAGTCCTTCCAGTGAATATTCAGGACTGATTTCCTTTGGGATACACTGGTTGGATCTCCTTGCAGTCGAAGGAGTCTCAAGAGTCTTCTCCAACACCACAGTTCAAAAGCATCAAGTCTTCGGCACTCAGCTTTCTTTATAGTCCAACTCTCACATCCATACATGACTACTGGAAAAACCACAATAGCCTTAACGAGATATGAGCAATATGATGACTCAGAGATCCAACAATTTCTAAAATAACATGAAAGGTACACTTCCCCAGCTTATAAAAATACAAAGAGATGTAGACAACAGTAAAAGTGGTAATTAAAAAGACTTTTCTTTAAACCCCCACCAATAGAATCCATGTAGTCATTAAACATTTGAGTGCCTACTACATACCAGTTTTCTATGTAGGGAGACAGCAACAGAGAAATGTTTTCCAAGGGAGCTTTATTCTAGACAATAAAATAGGTCAATCAAAATGGATAGAATGCTAGATGGAGGTAAGTGTTTTAGAAATAAAGGATCAGGAACAAAGGTGAGTCCCCTTAAGTGTCTCAGGGTGCCTTTGCCTTCTTTTTAAAGGTCATCCAAGTTCTGTCACTGTCCCTACTGAAGTTTGCCTCTCCTCTGTCCCTTGTGACCTGAGTTGGTGCTGCCTTCTTGGCTTCCTCTATGGTAAAGTTTAACCTGGCAAGGCTACAACCAGCCAGGATAGGTCTTTATCATATTGATATGCCTCTCAGTTTATCTTTTGGGGTCCAGATTTTGTCTGTGGTGGTGCTTCTTCCTGCAGTGTATTCATTGATCATTTCAGGAGATGGGTATTGAGAACATATCATATACCAAGCACTGCATCCGATGCTGGGGGCACAGTGGTAAGACCATACATGGCCTTGCCTGCATGGAGCTTATTGTCTAGATGGGGAAGGGGGAAGCAAAAACATGTAAACACTAACTGCTACACAGGAAGCAAACAGACTTTTGAAATAGAGAATAATAAAATATGGTAGTCAGGGGACTCCTCCTAGAAAGTGCACCATTCAAGTTGAGATTGGAAGAAGGAAAGGAAGCAGCCTTTTAATTTATGTATTTGTGTGAGCGGAAAGTGGAGGGTTGCATTTCAGGCTGTAAGAACACCATATACAAAGTCACTTAGCCAAAGGGGATAAAATCCAGAGCCTTCAAGGATCTGCACAAAGGCTTTCATAGAATTGAGTTGGAACTGGAATATTGAATGGCCTGAATCTGCCTCTTAAAGCAAATCTGACATAAAGCTTTATTTGACTCCATTGTTTATTTTTTCAACACATCCCTCTCTTAAGAACTTGGCTTGGGAGAGGGCGAGGGTGGGATGATTTGAGAGAATGGCATTGAAACATGTATAATATCCTATGTGAAGCGAATCGCCAGTCCAGGTTCGATACATGATACAGGATGCTCGGGGCTGGTGCACTGGGATGACCCAGAGGGATGGTATGGGGAGGAAGGTGGGAGGGGGGTTCAGGATGGGGAACACGTGCACACCCGTGGTGGATTCATGTTGATGTATGGCGAAACCAATACAATATTGTAAAGTAATTAGCCTCCAATTAAAATAAATTTATATTAAAAAAAATAAACCACACACACACAAAAAGAACTTGGGGGTCATTTCCATCCATGCTGGTTATTGGTACATTTGACAAAGTATGAATCACATTTACTCCTGCAACCTCCTCTCCCAGTCTACCTTCAGCTCCGCCACCTAGATTCCTTTCTCAGAGATTATTTTCTGAGCATCAGAGGTACCAGTACTTCTAAATATTCCCACCATTGTTCTTCCTAGGATGTCACAGAGTCTATACCAGTCTCCCATGTCATACCAGACCTCCTCAGAGGCTTGACACCCTTCTGAGACCCTAGTCACCAGCACATGTGCTTGGCAAAAAGATACATTTTTAATTTTTTTCAGTTAGATAAATTTTCATGTTGTTTCTCTTTTATAAGTACTGTATTTTCTAAAAGTTCCAGATGGACAAATAAATTAACTACACCCGTATTGGGCTTCCCTGGTGGCTCAGATGGTAAAGAATCTGCCTGCAATGAGGAAGACCTGGGTTCAATCACTTTGTTGGGAAGATCCCCTGGAGGAGGGCATGGCAACCCATTCCAGTATTTTTGTCTGGAGAATCACCATGGACAGAGGAGCCTGGCGGGCTACAGTCCATGGGGTCACAAAGAATAGGACACAGCTGAGTGACTAAGCCCAGCACAGCAAACCCATATTGTCTTGGTGAATCTCAATAAGCCAACATACCTTTGATCTCTGTTGTATAACTGTCCATATTTGTTTTGTTTTTTTTTCATAGTATATTTTTTACACAGTGGGTATCATTTCAACTGTTGATACTTTCACAGGAAGAGGTTGCCCTCCTCTGCCTGTGTGAACATTTCGGCTTAGTAGCTGGGCCAAAGGAAATATTTGTGGTAAAGGACAATCTGATAAAGAAACGAAGCTACTTCCTTTCATTTCCACAACGGGGTATTCAGCAGTTTGGAGAAACTGGAAGAAAATAATGAGCAGAAATGGTCACTGGGTGTTTTTTGTGCCTAAGAAGGATAAGTTTGGTGAAGAGAGAAATTGAGAAATAAGTAATCTTTGCCAATCTGATATCCAAAAAGTAGCACCTTACTGTTTTACTTGCATTTCTTTGATTACCATTGAGATGAACTGTCCCTGGATGTACTTGTTGGCCACCAGCATTTCCTTTGTGCATTGCTTCTTTGTCTCTTATTCTTTTTTCTCTTGAGGCTTTACTTTTCTTATTGATAAATAAGATTTCTATATATGTAACGTATGGATATGTTAATATGTAATCATTAACCCTCTTATATATGTTTCCATGTATGTCATGTATGTTTCCAGGTTCTTAGTTCTAGTCAAATCTGTCTATTTCTTTATATCAGGTTGAACCACAGGCTGTTGCTGTTTCTGTACGTCAAACATGGTTAAAATAATGTAGCAATTACAAATGGTTCATCCTAAATAGTTTATGCCTTTGATGTAAGACTTGAGTTTCTACTTACTCTGAATTAGTGGACTTGAGTTTCTACTTACCCTGAATTAGATTGTTTCATATATACTTTTTCTCATGCCTAATAACCTTATATTTGTTCCTTTCACAATTCTGTTTCTTTGAAAATAAGTACTCTATTATTCATTAGAGTATTGAAAACACTCTTCTAACATGGTGTAGTTTTATCTAATTTGGTACCTTTTGGTTTTGTCCTGATTCTAATACTGTGGTATTCATAGCTTCCCCTAACTCCTTTTAGCTTCACCTTAGGAATTGCCTCCTCTAGGAAACCTCCTCTGACTCCCTTAGCTTGGTTTGGCATGAATGTTCTGTGCTTTGGTGGGACCTGTATAC
>NW_011495030.1:517379-523586 GCF_000754665.1 Bison bison bison
ACCTGTATACATCCTTCTCCCATGGAGTTTACCTTGTCTACTGGGATTGTTGATTTCTTCACTGCAATCTGGGAGCATATTTTGTTTACTTCCAAGTCCTAGGAGCTCAAATATTGGTTGCCTCATAATAAATTCCCAAGTAGTATTCTTTTAATTGAATTGAACCACTTGAACAGGAGTTTCCCACAGATCAAAGAATATTTTTTAATAGTTTATATGATTAACATGGAAGTAGTCTTTTTAGCACAGCACTGATGGACATTATAGGAACATGAAAACAAAATGTGCTGAACTGAATTGTGACCCTGCACTCGTTCTAGTTAGAACTCTCTTCCTTTTTCTTTCCTCGTCTTTTATTTTATTTTATATTTTCTAAGTAACCTACTTCCTTACATTTCTAGTCTCTGACCTTGTCTCCCCTCCCTTTATTGATAACCACCAATGAAGTGCAGTGTTTAACTCTTTCATGTGCGTGAGTATTATATCATGATGAAGTGTTTTCCTATTTGAATATTTTATTCTTGACTTTACCTAAATATTGTCTAGATATTTGTTGAAAAAAGTATAATTTTTTTTTTAGAATTTTTAAAAATTTATTCAACTAACCATTAACATATTTATTATATGGTAGCATTTATATTTTTTTCTAACAGTTTAAATAATAATATTTTGCAACATAATCCATATCATTTAGATACTTAAATATATGCACATAAAATTATATGTTGAATATTCTGATAATGTAGACATCTCTATAGTTATGTCTTCTTACCTTTTATCTCTGCTCTTTCTTGTTCACATTGCAAGAAATACATTAATTTTGTCATCTTAAAAACATGTTTTATTTTTTAACTTTCCCTGACTTTGTTTTATTATATGCTCATTTATTTATTTTGTACCTATTCCTTGTACAATCTATATTTTGAATACAAATTTTACTGAGTACACATCTGTTTGCATCTCACAATTTTCAAATTATAACATACTCATATTTTTCTATATTATTTAGGATTTTGATTTTAATATTATACTAAATCTGAGTTTTATAAATGTGTTTCAATTTTTTCAAGTGGACAGTTGTAGATTTTTGCTTTCTAATCCTTAAAAATAATTTTTAAATTGAATCTGATCAAATAATGTGATACATTATTTTCCAAAATTTTAAATCTATTGAAATTCTTTTTTCATAATGCATAGTCAGCTTTAGTGACACTTCGATTTATATTTGATTGCAGAACATTAGACATAAAGTTCTCATTATTCATTCTCTCTCTTTCTCTCTCTGCTCTCTCTCTCCTACTATACCTCTCTCCCTTGGTAAACATACACACTTATACACACTAGCCTCTGACATATAAACCATCACAAGTTTATCAATTGTGATGTCCAAATTATTAGTATTTTTTTTCTTTTAACCTTTTAATTGTTCATTTATTTATCTTTATTTTATTTTTTGCTGGGGAATGGCATTTTTTTTAAAGTGGTTCATTGTTGGTTACCTGTTTTTTTTTTTTTAATTTTATTTTATTTTTAAACTTTACATAATTGTATTAGTTTTGCCAAATATCAGAACGAATCCGCCACAGGTATACATGTGTTCCCCATCCTGAAGAAGAGTTATATCATTATATTCAGGTTGACTATAGACATTTTTTGGTGGGGGGGAATGTTCTGCATTTTGTCTGATCATAAACATATTGTAGGCCATTAAACCTCATTCATAAACTTTAGAATTTCACACTTTGTACTGATCTTTGCTATATACATCTTTCTTTTTTAATTCTGTTTTTTTTTTTTTTAAATCACCAAACCCAGTCATGCTGCTTTGATTTATTGCACTGATTTTTCTAAAACTTTCCATTCATAAATGTTGTTTACTACATCAAGTGTAAATAGGTCATTGTAAACTCTTTTTAAAAAGCAAAAATAAGCAAAAAAAGATTTTTATTGAGGAATAAAATCTACAAGTGAAAAGGCACAGAAAACATGAACTTTAAAAACACTAAAGAAATACATATCAGTATACACTTCACTCAAAGCAAAAAATTTGTTTACCTTTTCCATTTTATTCTCATCTTTATACTCTATAGGCCTTTGTGGGGAGGGTCATCCTGAATATTGTGTCAATTATTCCCTTACTTTTCTTTTTTTTTTTTTTCCCCTTACTTTTCTTAATAGCTTTCAGAAATCAGCCTTTCTAGGAATTCTAAAATATTGCTTAGTTGTCTGGTTTTGTAATTCAGGTAATTACAATAAAATCATACTACATGAATTTTTAGGTGATTCAATTTTTGTATATTTGAAATTTATCTGTTCTGATGAATGCAACTTACATTATTTTTCATGGCACCATAATATTTCATGGTATGGATATATCACATCTATTTTCCTGTTTTTCTTTTGAGATACATGTAGGGGTTTTCCAGTTTTATTGCTATATCAAGCAGCATAATTGTAAATATTCTCATACATATTTCCTGGTGCACATATGATAATTTTTTCCAGAATAAATAGTAACGAATTTTCTTAATCATAGACTAGGCAGCATGTTGAACTTACTTACATGATTTTCCAAAGTAGTTTTATGCATTTTCAGACCTAGTTTCAGTGAGATGAGAATCGACTACTATATTTTCATGGCAACACTTAGTATTATTCTTTTATGTTTTTGCCAACATTATGGGCATGAATTGTATCTCACTGTGATTTTAGTTTATACTTCCATGATTACTAAAAAGATTAATATCTTTCAATAGACTCTGAGGCCATTCATTTCTTCTATTTTGAATTCATGTTCATTCCTCTTTACCATTTTTCAATAGTGCTATTTGACTTTATCTTATTATATATACTGCTTGGTAACTCTTTGATTATGTGTTTTAAAAGTCTTCTAAATTTATAGCTTGTATTTTTATTTACATTATTTTGTTTATATATTTTATATTAATTGGTTAAATTTTGTATTTTTAAAATATAATTCCATTTACCAATTTTTCCCTTCATAATTTGCGCATTTGGTGCCTTGTTTAAGGAATAATTTTCTATCCCCCAAGGTAAAAAGAAATCTTCCCTAAATTTCTTTGAAAATCTTATTTTTTACATGTAAGTGCTTAATTCATCAGGAATTGATTTATTTGTATGTCTGGAAAGGGATTTTTTCCCCCACACATGTAGTCAATTGTCCCAGAACAATTTATTTTAAAAATTTCATTCTTTCTCCACTGATCTGTATTATAAACTCAATCATATATTGTGACTGTGTGGCCATCATTCTTTTTCCAAGCTCTGTTTTTATTGGTTGCTCTATTTGTTAATCCCTGTTCCAATACTTGATTATCTTTATTCGTAAGACTTTATAATAAAGTTGCATATCTGGTAATTAAGTCCCATGATATTATTCCTCTTCTTTGGTATATTGGCAGTTTAGTATATTGGAATATTTAATATATTCTTCTTCTTTAGTATATAGGCAGTTATTAGAACTTTGAAATTCCTTATGTATTTTAGAGTCAGTTTTTCAAGTATCACATATAAAACACTCACACATACAGCTGGACTTTTGATTGGAATAGAATTTATAAATCAATTTGTGATCAAATAACATTTCTTGCAATATTAAATATTCCAATCTGCTTATAATTCTACTTTTAAATTATTCTTTCATGTCCTTCAATAAAATGTTACAATTTCACCATAGAGATTTTGCATTTGATTTTTTAAGCTACTCTAAATGGTGTCTTTTTTAAAGTTTTCATTTTCTGAATTTTATTGCCAGTAAATAAACATTCAAATTATTATTGTACACTGATTTTTATATCAAAAAATTTGCTAATTGTGTCAAAAGTCAGTAATCTATTGTGTGATTATTTTTTGTTGTCTGCAACCATAATTATATCATGGTGAATGAAGATAATTTTGTTTTTTTTCCTTTTCCAACTCTTATGCTTTTTTTTTTTTTTTTCTTGCCTGATTTTATTGGCTAAGAACTTCAGGACAAGGATAAATAGAAAAGGTGATAGCATGAATCTTTGTCTTTCTTTATGAACTCAAAAGACATACTTTCAATATTTCAACATTGAGAATCAGATGGACTCTCCCTGTCTGTACTGGGTCTTAATATTGTATAAGCCCATTAAGATAAATCACTGCAGGCAAAGAAGAGAATGCCAAGTTATGTTTAAAGTTATATTTCTGCCACAAAGCATATTAGGGCCTTAAAGTAACAATTAATTTCTATCAGAGAAAAGTAAAATGATATTTTCTTGTACACTTGAGGTTGTAGACTAATGTATATTGCCATTATATAGAGAGTAAAATCAGCAAAATAACACTAATTCCAGTGAGGAAAATATCATCAGAACACTTTCTGGTTCTTTCAGTGGACAATTTCTTAAGGAAATCCTTTGCAAAAATTCTCCCAATTAGAGAGCAACACAGTGATTGACACATTAATTAGTTGCAGCATTTCTTGGAGAAAGGGAAGGTGGCAGGGTGCTTGCAGTGTCATTTAACTGTCTCAGTAAATGTATGAGGAACCCAGTGTACTCTTTTACCAATATTTTACGAGGTAAGGGTAAGTGATGGAAAGAAAACAGGATGTTTCTACTACACAGATGTCTCATTCAAAGAATATATATATATATGTATGTGTGTATATATATATATGAAAAGTGAAAGTGAAGTCGCTCAGTCGTGTCCGACTCTTTGTGACTCCATGGACACCAGGCTCCTCCGCCCCATGGGATTTTCTAGGCAAGAGTACTGGAGTGGGTTGCCATTTCCTTCTCCAGGGTATCTTCTCGACCCAGGGATCAAACCCGGGTCTCCCGCATTGTAGACAGATGCTTTACCATCTGAGCCACCAGGGAAGTCATATGTATATATATGTGTGTGTGTGTGTGTGTGTGTGCGTGCGTGAAGAAGGCTGAGCGCCGAAGAATTGATGCTTTTGAACTGTGGTGTTGGAGAAGACTCTTGACAGTCCCTAGGACTGCAAGGAGATCCAACCAGTCCATTCTGAAGGAGATCAGCCCTGGAATTTCTTTGGAAGGAATGATGCTAAAGCTGAAACTCCAGTATTTTGGCCACCTCATGAGAAGAGTTGACTCATTGGAAAAGACTCTGATGCTGGGAGGGATTGGGGGCAGGAGGAGAAGGGGACGACAGAGGATGAGATGGCTGGATGGCATCACTGACTTGATGGACATGAGTTTGAGTAAACTCCGGGAGTTGGTGATGGACAGGGAGGCCTGGCGTGCTGTGATTCATGGGGTCGCAAAGAGTCGGACACGACTGAGCAACTGAAGTGAACTGAACTGATATATTGATATATATATATATATATATCAGAACCTCTTAAGTCTCACTCAGTAAAAACACCCAGTTCCATCCCAAATAAAAATGGAATTCTTGGTACTGGTGATCCTGATTTAAAGAAGGCTTTCTTTGTAGTAGACATTCATCCTCCTGAAATCCACTTGGAGGCTTTAGAAGTCAAATCCCAGGCATAGTAAATGTAGAAGCACCTCTGGTTGACACACTCCCATCTCTTTGAAAGTGCCCTGAGTCACAGGAGCACCCTGGAACTTGGGTGAATAACGGACAAGGGAGATGGTTTATTCACAGCTCCAGGGAAGGGGGTGGGGATGAACACTGTACAGAAACCATAGGTAACAGATGAAGAAATGCATGGATTTTAACAGTGGGTGTATGTTATTCTTAAATAATTGCTCAGAGGTAAGAGGTGGCATATCCTATATTGTCAGGATCTATAGTCTCCTGGCAGTGTAAACCAGTGTAAACCAGGCTTTGCTCCAGGCATAAACATTAAAAAGATGCAGAAATTTGAAATGTTTTTTAGAGATTCCTCATCTCCCCCAAGAATTCCAATCCCATTACAGGCACAACAGCTTAATTGGCACTTGAGGGAGTAGATTAATAGTAAACATTATGAAGTTTCCAGAATAACATAAAGTCTTCCTTTTGAAATTTTAAACTTAATGTACAACTTTACTGACATCCTTAATGATAACCCTAACAGGGAAAAATGTAGGACATCATGATACTTTATCACATTATCACTTATTGATATCAACTTAGCTTGTCAGTGCAATCTTCCTGTTCTTGTGAAAGAGATGAAACCTGTTTTTCTGTGGTGAGAAGTCAAGTGGCAGGGCCATCCTTCCTTCCTTCTAGTATGTGTTGTCA
>NW_011495030.1:523686-534521 GCF_000754665.1 Bison bison bison
GTGTTGTCACGTTTGTTGTCAATACCACAGTGCAGTGACTGTGGCTTTGCTCTGGCAACCACTGTTGAAGAACTGTATAAATGGAACTGAACATGTGGCTGATAGTGAAGGGGGACATAGAATAAACCGGGTTTTGATTTCTCCCTTTAACTTTAGGAATCTGGTCATGTAAAATTATTGTTATAGAATTAAACATGCTTCAATACAATTTCTATATTATAAATTCTTATAAATTTTAATATCTTGGCTCTATATGCCATACTGGAAACATACATCTTAACTCTCTCTACACAGAGCATAATTATGAATAAATAATATAACATTATAATAAATAGGTGACCATATAAAATGATAAAATATATAATATGAAAATGTATAAATGATTTATGTGGTTCCTCTTACAAATGGGTTAATTTCACAGGATTAGTCTTGAAATGAACTACATTCAGGAACATGAGCTTGATCTAGTGTATACAAATACATTTATCCTTTTCATCAGAAACTATAAACTTCTGAATCTGTTTCATCTTTGTATCTCCCAAGCTCCTTAAGTAATTATTGAATGAATATTTCAAATACATGGATGAATTAGTAAATTAATAAATGAGCTGATATATAAGTATACAAGTACATAAATAAAGTCTGACACTATTTCCACTGTTTCCCCATCTATTTCCCATGAAGTGATGGGACCAGATGCCATGATCTTCATTTTCTGAATGTTGAGCTTTAAGCCAACTATTTCACTCTCCTCTTTCACTTTCATTAAGAGGCTTTTTAGTTCCTCTTCACTTTCTGCCATAAGGGTGGTGTCATCTGCATATCTGAGGTTACTGATATTTCTCCTGGCAATCTTGATTCCAGCTTGTGCTTTTTCCAGTCCAGCGTTTCTCATGATGTACTGTGCATATAAGTTAAATAAGCAGGGTGACAATATACAGCCTTGATGTACTCCTTTTCCTATTTGGAACCAGTCTGTTGTTCCATGTCCAGTTCTAACTGTTGCTTCCTGACCTGCATACAGATTTCTCAAGAGGCAGGTCAGGTGGTCTGGTTTTCCCATCTCTTGAAGAATTTTCCACAGTTTATTGTGATCCACACAGTCAAAGGCTTTGGCATAGTCAGTACAGCAGAAATAGATGTTTCTCTGGAACTCTCTTGCTTTTTCCATGATCCAGCGGATGTTGGCAATTTGATCTCTGGTTCCTCTGCCTTTTCTAAAACCAGCTTCAACATCAGGAAATTCACGGTTCACATATTGCTGAAGCCTGGCTTGGAGAATTTTGAGCATTACTTTACTAGCATGTGAGATGAGTGCAATTGTGCGGTAGTTTGAGCATTCTTTGGCATTGCCTTTCTTTCGGATTGGAATGAAAACTGACCTTTTCCAGTCCTGTGGCTACTGCTGAGTTTTCCAGATTTGCTGGCATATTGAGTGCAGCACTTTCACAGCATCCTCTTTCAGGATTTGAGATAGCTCAACTAGAACTCCATCACCTCCACTAGCTTTGTTTGTAGTGATGCTTCCTAAGGCTCACTTGACTTCGCATTCTAGGATGTCTGGCTCTAGGTCAGTGATCACATCATCGTGATTATCTGGGTCGTGAAGATCTTTTATGTACAGTTCTTCTGTGTATTTTTACCACCTCTTAATATCTTCCGCTTCTGTTAGGTCCATACAATTTCTGTCCTTTATCAAGCCCATCCTTGCATGAAATGTTCCCTTGGTATCTCTAATTTTCTTGAAGAGATCTCTAGTCTTTCATTCTGTTGTTTTCCTCTATTTTTTTGCATTGATCGCTGAAGAAGGCTTTCTTATCTCTTCTTGCTTTTCTTTGGAACTCTGCATTCAGATGCTTATATCTTTCCTTTTCTCCTTTGCTTTTCACTTCTCTTCTTTTCACAGCTATTTGTAAGGCCTCCCCAGACAGCCATTTTGCTTTTTTGCATTTCTTTTCCATGGGGATGGTCTTGATCCCTGTCTCCTGTACAGTCATGAACCTCTGTCCAGAGTTCATCAGACACTCTATCTATCAGGTCTGGGCCGTTAAATCTATTTCTGACTTCCACTGTATAATCATAATGGATTTTATTTAGGTCATACCTGAATAGTCTAGTGGTTTTCCCTACTTTCTTCAATTTAAGCCTGAATTTGATAATAAGGAGTTCATGATCTGAGCCACAGTCAGCTCCCAGTCTTGTTTTTGTTGACTGTATAGAGCTTCTCCATCTTTGGCTGCAAAGAACATAATCAATCTGATTTTGGTGTTGACCATCTGGTGATGTCCCTGTAAATCACCGCAGATGGTGACTGCAGCCATGAAATTAAAAGATGCTTACTCCTTGGAAGGAAAGTTATGACCAACCTAGATAGCATATTCAAAAGCAGAGACATTACTTTGCCAACAAAGGTCCGTCTAGTCAAGGCTATGGTTTTTCCTGTGGCCATGTATGGATGTGAGAGTTGGACTGTGAAGAAAGCTGAGCGCTGAAGAATTGATGCTTTTGAACTGTGGTGTTGGAAAAGACTATTGAGTGTCCCTTGGACTGCAAGGAGATACAACCAGTCCATTCTGAAGGAGATCAGCCCTGAGATTTCTTTAGAAGGAATGATGCTAAAGCTAAAAGTCCAGTACTTTGGCCACCTCATGTGAAGAGTTGACTCATTGGAAAAGACTGTGATGCTGGGAGCGATTGGGGGCAGGAGGAGAAGGGGACGACAGAGGATGAGATGGCTGGATGGCATCACTGACTCGATTGACGTGAGTCTGAGTGAACTCCAGGAATTGGTGATGGACAGGGAGGCCTGGTGTGCTATGATTCATGGGGTCGCAAAGAGTCAGACACGACTGAGCTACTGAACTGAACTGAAGTACATAAATATTTGGTATTTCTTTGGGAAAAGTGGTTAGTACATATTGTGCACCCTGTTGTCAAATAGACTTTCATTACTTTTATACCCCTTACATCAATGTACAAGATTTTGCATTTGTAACTTAAAATTTTTTGTTATTGTTTAGAACTTGTTGTGGTTCAGTCTCTCAGTCATGTCCAACTCTTTGTGACCAGAGTATGTGCAGCACAACAGGCTTCCCTGCCCTTTGTCATCTCCCGGAGCTTGTTCAAATTCATGTCCATTGAATCAATGACACCATCCAACCATCTCATCCTCTGTCATCACTTCTCCTCCTGCTGTCAATATCTAGGGCTTCCCTGATAGCTCAATTGGTAAAAAGTCTGCCTGCAATGCAGGAAACCCCAGTTCAATTCCTGGGTCAGGAAGATCCACTGGAGAAGAGATAGGCTACCCACTTCACTATTCTTGGGCTTCCCTGCTGGCTCAGCTAGTAAAGAATCTGCCTGCAATGTGCGATACCTGGGTTTGATCCCTGGATTGGGAAGACCCCTGGAGAAAGGATAGGCTACCCACTCCAGTATTCTAGCCTGGAGAATTCCATGGACTGTATAGTCCATGCGGTTGCAGAATCACCTTTTGGAAATGTCAGTTTCTTTCTACACCACTTGTACTTTATTGATGTCTTCATCATTGAAAATTAAAGAAGAGAGAGAAAAAAATGAAACACTTTTCTTTCATACCCAGACACTGTTTGAATAGGATATTCTCTCATTCAGTTTACTATCTGTGGGGTTCATTTGCCAATGTTCCTTTGAAGGACAACTCTTAGCTTTCCAAGTTTTGAATTAAAAGGTACTCTCTCTGTTACCCAAAATTATGTTTCAGATGATTCAGCTGTCAAAACAAGGCTGGGATAAGTGGTCTGTTCTTCACAAGACAAAGGATGAGAGCCACTCGTTTGGCCCCCCAGGGATAGAGGATGAATAGATCTTTATTCTTTTCTTCCTCCTATCACACTCCTGTTCACTGGGCTTCTCTCATGTCTTTTGATTGAAGGAGACAGCTTCTGTTACTGTTCATCAAGTGGAAAAATGACTCTGGTTGGTGTGTTTGGGACTTTGTGTCTCACGCTGCTGGGGTCAGTAAGTGACACCTCCCACTGAGAGGTGTATTTGCCAGTTTAGTCATTTTCCAAATCAAACCAGGTAACTCTGGGAGCCCTTTATGACTCTGACTCTTTTTTAGGAAAAAGGAAAAAATACTCATATTTGACAACTGGGACTCATTTTATTACTAGCACTTATTGTAAAGTATAGGGTTAATATGTTTATTCAAACTTCCAGTAGCTCAACTTCCTATATAATTTATCTCTTAATCGCATGGAAAGTACTTTTCACATCAAATTCAGGAGAACTGTATTTTATTTCCACTTCAAATTTTGATTGGAATTTGACACATTGGATAGTTTGTGTTTGTATACATACACCAATGCCATCATACTTCCAATGCAGCTCTACTGGGAAGTCACACACACAAACACGCATGGCAAGTATTTTGGGTGTGTGTGGGTATAATGTTGCTTCATTTTTGAGAGCTCTGATTAAACAGACACCTTCTGCAGCAGTGACTTTGTATAGATCTGTACAGATGGGCAGGACTTAAACCAGAGAGGCTGAAAGGACTTTCTGAAAGGAAGCCAAGAAACACATCTTTTCTCCACTGAAAATTTGGGGGAAAAACACATGAAAGTACATGCTATTTGTGTGTACATGCATGCTGGATGTATGTAGACCTTCTACTCCTATTTTTGGTCTTGGAATTATATATGCCATACCTAATATATACTTATTAAGTCTGAAACCTGATACTTATGTAGAAATGTTTAAAAAAATTATGTTTTATTTAACAGAAATGGCTGAATATAGAGCAGTTGTCCCTGCCCTGGCTCTTTGAAATGGCTTTGAACAACTTAGATGCAAATCTCTCAGGTGGTCTAAAGACAATAAAAAGATTACGTCTATTACATTTGTTTGCATTGTTTTCTACCTCATGATCTTTTTCTTTCTCTCTCTCTCTCTTTTTTTTTTTTCTGGTGCTCATCTCTTCTACCTTAATTCTGGTCCTCTAATATTTTCCCCAGTTGGTTCTTGCTTAAAAAAAAAAAAAAAATCCTCTTCTCTACATCCTGTACATTTCTGCTAGATCTCCATATTCCCTGTCCTAGAATCTTCCCTAGATAGGGGATATCATGCAAAACAAAATAGAACTTTTTTTTTAACCCTTTCTGCAGTTCAGAACATGCAGTTTTGCCCAAGGGATTACTGAGTACCCTTGTTTCCTTTTTTTTACTGGATACAAGTACTTCTTACTCTTGCATGAAATCTGAGCCATCGCACAGGTTGGGAGAAGGATTCAACTCACCAACATCTTTTATTCCTGGGAGAAAACGTGAAATCAATTTTTCACAGAGTGCTAAGTTATTCTCTTTAAAGATATCTGTTGAGCATCTATTCTAGTTGACCCCATTCTGGGAATAAACATTGATGAATTAGACAGACAAAATTTCTGTCTTCAAAAAGCTTACATTTCAGTGGTGAGGAGACAGACACTAAACAAAATTAAAAAGGGCAAGATAATAAGCTAAGGAGATAAGTATGAGAAAGAAAATAAAATGGAGTAATTTCATAAAATGTGACAGAGTCTTGAAATATGTAGGATTTGGATTACATGTCAGGAGAGATGTTTATGAGAAAGCATAATATGTATAACAAATTAACCCACATCTAACAGCTTAAAAGCGTTTATTATATCATGTGATTTTTGTTATATAGGAGTTCAGTACTGACTTAAATGGGTAGTTCTATCTCAGGGCCTCTTAGGAGGTGGCAGGCTTCTGAAAACTTGACTGAGGCTGGAGAATCTTCCAAGATAACTCATTCCCACTATTGCTGGCAGGAGGCCTCGGTTCCTTCCCCCACAGATCTTTCTATAGGAACATACGAGTGTTCTCCTGATATATTAATTGATTTTTCCCCAAACAAATGATCCAGGAGGGTAAATCAGAGAACAATATTTTTGTTAGCCTTGGAAGTCTTGTGATATCACTTTTATGCATTGCCACACAATTTAATACTGGTGCAAGGTAGGAGGAAACCACTGCAAAGGTGTGAATTCCAGGAAGTGAGGATCCTTTGAGGGTTGAGGGGACATTTTGGAAGCTGACTACCACAGGAAGAGATAGTTGAACTAAGGCCAGAATAATTAGAAAAGATGTGTTAAGTGAATACTTTGGGGGAGGGCATCTCAGATGGTGGGAACAACAGTTCATATGACTCTGAGACAAGGAATAGTTTGTGTTTTCAAGGAATAGATACAAGCTTGGTTTGAGTCATTGGAAATGTTGCATAGGATGAGTCCAAAGAGCAAGGGCCAGATTACACAGGACCTCACAGCAGCTTGGAATATATTCTGAGTATGAGGAGAAGCTGTTGAGGGAGATGTTAAGCAGTCCAGTTCAGTTCAGTTCAGTCGTGTTGAACAAAAGTACACTTCTAAGAAATTAACTGGACCTGAAAAACTGTAATACTAAAGAGAATGAGTTTAATACTTTTGACTTTGATTCTTGATGGTCATACTGTGCAAATGCATCAAAGATGTGAAGTATAAATATTTATTCTACTGTACTCTGTTGAGTAATAAAACAAAATCAATCCAGGGATTTAAATGTGAAGTATGGGCTTCTCTGAATCAGCCCTCTCCCCCTATTCTGTCACCAGAAAGAGGCTATACTTTTGCCCTGATCATTTATAGGAACCAAAACCTACAGGGAATTTCAGGCAGGAATATACCTATTGAGGTATTTTATAAATGTTTCAAGTATCAGGTTAAATTCCTGCTCAAACAGTTGGGTGTTCTCCCCTTTGTTTGCCATATAGAACGTCATCCACTCCTATTCCTCCAGTTCTTTTTCACGCTGTTAAGAGGCAGGGTTTAACTCATTTTTAGAAAATTCACTTCAGGCATTAAAGAATAGCTCTTTCTTCCCTTGACACCATGTCCCACCCTCTCAGCTCACTGGCCAGTGATGAATCTTGCCCTTAATAATGAGGTTCTAACCTCCAGAGAGAATGCAGCCTTTTATTTTAAATGAGATTGTTCTGCTCTGTTGCTTTGTGCGGGTGCTAAGATTCTGGCTATGGTTCACTGACTGGAAGGGAGGGATGTATTCAGTTTCTCTCTTAGCTACCTGCCATGCCCCTCAAAACATTTTAGCAATAATAGAATGTATTTTATGTACATAAAAATGTTCATAGTCTCTCATCTTGATCCTGTACTCAAAATTAACCTTTGCTCCAGGCCTGCTGGTTTGATGTGACCTTCTTATCTCTTCACTGTTTACATTTCCTTCTTTTTACTTAAGAACAGGAACATTTGACTTTCATACAGAGACTTGCATATAATGTACGATATATTTGTACTCTTCAAATACAAATGTACTACACTTTGTGTGTCTGTATTATTTAAGTGTTTCAAACAGTTGAAATGCATCTGCATTGTAGAACTGAGTATCTCCATCTTGGTTCACTCTCCACCTGTGCCCACACCCTACACCCCGTGCTCTTAGTCACCAATAAGTATATCGTATACTTGGCTGTCTCTCCTCCTTTGTTCATGTGGTTTGCTCTGGCTGAGAGGTCCTCTAACCTTACCTCTCTTGTGAATTTATATTTCTCTTTCAGTATTCAGTATGAATATCACTTCCCCCGGGAAGCCTTCTCTGATCTCTGTAAGCAGGTCTGTGTCCACTTCCACCATAAACCCATTCTAGGACATTCAGGCTTCTGCAAAGAGCATTTGGTTCTAAGTACCATAATTGCTTAATGGTATAACTCAGTTCATAGTCTCTGAACTATATCATAGGCTCATAAATATTTATCTTAACCAGTCAGCTCAAAGCCATTTTAAGTAATCAGTGTAAAGTGTTTCAAGTGTTTCCAAGCAAATATGCTTCTGTGTCTTTGTTCATTAGAATCTTGTAACAGCTTTAAGAAAAGGAACAACTTCAGGGTGACTGATCTCAAAGGATTTTAAATATACTAAGATGGACAGTAATTCCTGACTTTTCTTGTACACACTGGAAGCTTTCGTAGCAACACTCAGGAAGATAGAGGTTTATCTTATGTGGCAATTGTTCTCATCATGTATCGCCCATTGGGAAATTAGCAAACATGATACTTGCGAGTCCATCTTCTGTTGTGTACAGTTGTTTAGATTATGTGACAGTAAACAAATGCCAACTCAGATCTCTCGGCATTCTAAAAAGTTAATATGGTTAATAATCACACAGAGAGAGTGAGCCTTGACTTTTAAAATGGGATACAGGCTGTGGAGTTTGAGGTCCTCTGAGGGAAGACTGGCAGAGATGATGAAGTGGACTCTGACTGAAGAGCTTCCCTGGGACTTTTGAATGTCTCTGTGACAAGAAGGAGCTTCAGTACACAGTATTTGGGGAAGTCATCATCTGTTTACTTTCCTCTGTGTGTGTGTGTTTATTCATTAATTCAACAATCATCTACCAGGCTGTCCTCATGGGCAGCCACTGCGCTGGGTACAGTGATGAATGAGACAGAAGTATATTATCCCCATGTTGCTTCCAGTCTAGAATGGAAGACTGAATGATTGGAATGGATAACATGAATAATTTGTGTACTATCCTTTTAATAAATACCATAAAGTAGTATTCAGAGGTGATAAGGATATCAACTGATATGATAATGGATAGGGTATTAACTCAATGGGAGCTCTTAGAGCTTTTCTATGGAGGTGACATTTAAGTTGAATTTTAAAGGATAAGGTAATCAGGCAAAGGCAGTTATGTCCCCAGAATGGGATATGGGGAGGAGAAGGACAGGTAGGCCAGGATGGGGAAGAGAGATCGAGCTCCAGGTGGGTGAAACAGTTCCTTGGGCCCTCTCCATGAATGAGTTTCTATAAATGACAGACAGGGTTAGCTTTCTTGCTTTTTTTTTTTTTTGAAAGTTTGAATTATGTGGAATTAAAATTGACTTTTGGCATGGCTTTTTATTTTTGCAGGAAATAAGAAGGATATGATATCCAAAGAATTAAAACTTTATTCATTAATCAAAACAGAACACACTAAAACTATATGCTTCTATGCTCATTCTACCATTTATGGAGAGAGTTAGGAAAGGAGAGAAAGAGACATAAAAGGAAAGATAGGATTCCTAGAAGGAATTACTGGAAGGGCAAAGGGGCAGAAAGAGAAGATAGCAGAATAAAATATGAATAGGGCAATGCATTTTTGTATCAGCAATTAAAAAATGATTTTGTCCTTTCTTACTGGAACATTGTTTTAGATTAGTATTTTTTTATTCTTTCATGATATAAAAATTACAAAGGTAGTCTGTGTTCACAGTCCTCTATTTTGACATCTTCAAATAAATTATTTTCCAGATTTCAGTGCCTAGACAACATAATTTTGAGAGCAGGACAAAATGAAGGCAAGGGTCCACACAGGCTTCTGTTCACTAGTACTGTGCAGTGGGATGCAAAGAGAAGAGCCAGATTATGAAAATAGCCAGGAAATACCAAATATCCTAGGATTCTGTGTTTGGCTGCAGTAGAGTCCTTAGGTTTGATAAGTCTGACAGGCTTCAAGCACTCACAACATTGGCACTGGTGATAGACACCAATTCCCTTTCTCTAACAGGAGAGGGTCCAAGCACAGCACAGTTGACACTCAATGATATGATAAGTTACTTATCTTCAGAGAGAAATCAGGTGCAACATCCATTGATGATACTCATCAGTTTTGAATTTTAATTGAGTGGGTCACTTGAATTTAGAATACGGGGATAAGAAAGCTGTGGTACATATACACAATGGAGTATTTATTACTCACCCATTAAAAAGAACACATTTGAATCAGTTCTAATGAGGTGGATGAAACTGGAGCCTATTATACAGAGTGAAGTAAGCCAGAAAGAAAAACACCAATACAGTATACTAACGCATATATATGGAATTTAGATGGTAACGAACCCTGTATGCAAGACAGCAAAAGAGACACAGATGTATAGAAGTCTTTGGACTCTGTGGGGGGAGGGGAATGATTTGGGAGAATGGCATTAAAACATGTATAATATCATATAAAAAATAAAAAAGTAAAATATGGGGATAAAAAGAGGTGAGAGAGAAAGAATGGTCTCTGGTTAGGAAAGGTGATGGTGTAAGGGAAGAACTGCAACAGTAAATAGCCAAACAGTAAATAGTCAACTGTTGGATATTAGAAAGGAAAATGTGAGTACACAAAAGATGTTTATTTTTGCTATTTAATACCAAGGGGATTTGTTCCTGATGCTTGAGCATTTGTTCTAGTGTTATGAATAGCCCTAGTCGCGTATTATGGAGGAGTAAAAGCAATTATTAATAAAAGAGGGTTGAATATCTTTTAAAAACAGATGTTTGAAAATGTATGAGGTGGATGAGGAGCGATTAGAAAATTAGTGAAACTGGAATCAAGGATGTCTTGAACTGGGTTAACTTGATATATGTACTCAGGTAGGACAATAAAGCAATAGCTACTTTGCACATATGTTCACTTACACATCCCCAAGTGTCACCCATTTCAAAGAGGATTTTAAAAATCAGTCTTACTAATTTATAGGTCCATCTCTTATCCAAATGATTCATCTAAAGGATATAAGAGAAAACAAGTTTAATAAACTGCATAAGGAAATTAATGTCAGTAAGATAACCCTATGCAGAGTACATCATGAGAAACGCCGGACTGGAAGAAACACAAGCTGGAATCAAGATTGCCGGGAGAAATATCAATAACCTCAGATATGCAGATGACACCACCCTTACGGCAGAAAGTGAAGAGGAACTAAAAAGCCTCTTGATGAAAGTGAAAGTGGAGAGTGAACAAGTTGGCTTAAAGCTCAACATTCAGAAA
>NW_011495030.1:534891-560467 GCF_000754665.1 Bison bison bison
GTACTTTGGCCACCTCATGTGAAGACTTGACTCATTGGAAAAGACTCTGATGCTGGGAGGGATTGGGGGCAGGAGGAGAAGGGGACGACAGAGGATGGGATGGCTGGATGGCATCACTGACTCGATGGACGTGAGTCTGAGTGAACTTCGGGAGTTGGTGATGGACAGGGAGGCCTGGCGTGCTGCGATTCATGGGGTCGCAAAGAGTCGGACATGACTAAGCTACTGAACTGAACTGAACTGAAGATAACCCTCTCTGTGACTACTGTAGGACATCTTGGTATCATTACCCTCAAAGAAAATTTAAAATTACAAAATAATTTTTTACATTTTAGATAGATATTTTATAAGTAATACATGAGTGACTTTATTAATCTTTATATTTTTTCTTTGTGTCAGAAAAGTTCTAATTCATCTTTTCCCTTAATTCGCATTGAAATAATAAAGATCCCACACTTAGATTTAAGATAGCCAAGTGGGTGTTTCGTATTATAAAAATATCTTTCTTTGTTCTCATCCAAATTAAATGTGTTTCTTTGTTAAAGCACCTTGTGGTAAGATTTAAATATTCTTTCTCTAGTATTAATGAGAAATGTTACACCCCCACACACACAACCAACATGCTTCTAAGAATTTTTTTTTAATTTGGCATTAAATGGATTTTGAACCCTATCATAGAAATCTCTGCTTTTGGACACAAAAGCTAGAAGATGGAATACTTTTATAATTGGGAAGAAAGGGAGGCAGAAATGAAGCTTCAGGGAAAAGCCGAGAGATGTGACGGTTATGTGTGCAGCTCAGAAGTACACATGTCTAGGTTCTTCCTCAGGCTCCATTCAAGGGCTGCCTTGAACAAGTCACTCAAACTTTCCTAGCCTCAGTTTCCTTATCTGCAATCTGGGTGATAGTGGTTCTTACCTCATAGGGGTTTTGTAAGGATCAAATAAGTGAATGTAAATCTCACATAGAGACTGCACGTGGCATAGACTCATCCACTGTCAGTCTCATCTGTTATTCTCTTCTAAGAGGAGGGCTATTCCTATGCTGATGTGAGGACTTCCCTGTGGGCTCCTTAATGCGACTACAGAAATAGCACTCACTCTTTTGTTTCCTGGTTATATCAGACAGCTGCGAAGGTAAGAGGTGGAGGCCACTTTTGTCAGAATGCATTCTCGTCTCCACCCTCTAGACAGAGCACACCATCCCACGATGTCGTTTTCTTATTCAGCTCTTAACCCTTTATCACTTTTGCTACTTCAGAATCTTAGGAATTGAATCAGAGGTAATAGCATTAACTGTGTGAGGCAGAACAAGGGAGTAGTGAATAGTTCGACTTAGAGCAGGGAAGAGGGTTGCGTCTTTGAGATCTGAGGTAGTTATTTCCTTGTCTGGTTCTGTGGCCCTTGTACATATCCACAGCATGTTATTTCTGGACTCACTGTGATTATGACAAAATTAACATACAGTTTTGCTTATCTCCTCTATGCAGAACAATCTTAAGTGCTCTGGAGTATAGAGAGGTAAATAAGATCACTTAGCCTAAAGAATGTATCATCCCAAACATATACATGTTAACTGACAGTTTCACAGAAATCTGTGTTAAATGTCTTGAGAATTATGGCTCAAAGAATTGAAAGATGAACTAGATTGAGATAAGCCCAGAAATAGTCCTACCTTTTGGAACTTTTCTTTCTTGTGCTCTTGGAAATAAATTTCAAGCAAAATAGACAGTCTTTTGACCACACCATCTCCTGTTCATTTTTAAAATTTAATTTTAATACAATTAACCACAAAGAAGAAAAAATACTCATAGATTTGATTACTGTAACTTTTTAAAAGTATTTTTAATTGTAAGCAAACTAAGTCCGGATATTTGGAAGGAAGTTAACTAAATTATAATGACAAGTAAATGAAATAAGATGCAGTTATTAAAAATGATACTTATAAAACATGACATAATGTTAAGTGAAATCAAAATTATAATAGTTTTAAAAAGAAGAGAAATAAGACAATGCTGCTGCTGCTGCTAAGTCGCTTCAGTCGTGTCTGACTCTGTGCGACCCCATAGACGGCAGCCCACCAGGCTCCCCCATCCCTGGGATTCTCCAGACAAGAACACTGGACTGGGTTGCCATTTCCTTCTCCAATGCAGGAAAATGAAAAGTGAAAGTGAAGTTGCTCAGTCGTTTCTGACTCTTAGCAACCCCATGGACTGCAACCTACCAGGCTCCTCTGTCCATGGGATTTTCCAGGCAAGAGTACTGGAGTAGGGTGCCATTGCCTTCTCCAAACACAATGCTAGTGAGTGTTAAATGTAGGATTATAGTGATTTTTAGTTTTTTGCGGTTTTCCTTAAAACCATTAAAGTTCTTAAAAATATAGTTTTAAAATAAAACTGAGGAAATCAGGTACCCAACTAAAATTACTGTCAACAGGAAATAAGTTTACAAATCCATCAGTTCAGTTCAGTTCAGTCACTCAGTCCTGTCGACTCCTTGTGACCCTATGGACTGCAGCATGCCAGGCTTCCCTGTCCTTCACCATCTCCTGGAGCTTGCTCAAACTCATCTCCATCAAGTCCATGATGCCATCCAACCATCTCATCCTCTGTCATCTCTTCCTCCTGCCTTCAATCTTTCCCAGCATCAGGGTCTTTTCAAATGAGTCAGTTCTTCACATCAGGTGGCCAACGTATTGGAGCCTAAGCTTTAGCATCAGTCCTTCCAATGAATATTCAGGACTGATTTCCTTTAGGATGGACTGGTTGGATCTCCTTGCAGTCCAAGGGACTCTCAAGAGTCTTCTCCAATACCACAGTTCAAAAGCATCGATTCTTTGGTGCTCAGCTTTCTTTATAGTCCAAATTTCACATCTATACATTGGAAAAACCATAGCTTCGACTAGACAGACCTTTGTCAGCAAAGTAATGTCTCTGCTTTTGAATATGCTGTCTAGGTTGGTCATAACTTTTCTTCCAAGGAGCAAGCGTCTATTAATTTCATGGCTGCAGTCACCATCTGCAGTCATTTTGGAGCCCAGAAAAATAAAGTCTGTCACTGTTTCCATTGTTCCCCCATCTATTTGCCATGAAGTGATGGGACCAGATGCCATGATCTTAGTTTTCTGAATGTTGAGTTTTAAGCCAGTTTTTTCCACTGTCCTCTTTCACTTTCATCAAGAGGCTCTTTAGTTCCTCTTAACTTTCTGCCATAAGGCAGATGTTATCTGCATATCCGAGCTTATTGATATTTCTCCGAGCAATCTTGATTCCAGCTTGTGCTTCACGCAGCCTGACATTTCGCATAATGTACTCTGCATAGAAGTTAAATAAGCATGGTGACAATATACGCCTTTTCATGCTCCTTTCCAATTTAGAACCAGTCTGTTGTTCCATGTCCAGTTCTAACTGTTGCTTCTTGACCTGCATACAGACTTCTCAAGAGGCAGGTCAGGTGGTCTGGTATTCCCATCTCTTTCAGAATTTTCCACAATTTGTTGTGATCCATACAGTCAAAGGCTTTGGAATACTCAATAAAGCAGAGGTAAATGTTTTTTCTGGTATTCTCTTGCCTTTTCAATGATCCAGTAGATGGTGGCAATTTGATCTCTGGTTCCTCTGCCATTTCTAAATGCAGCTTGAACATCTGGAAGTTCACGGTTCAGGTACTGTTGAAGCGTGGCTTGGAGATTTTGAGCATTATTTTACTAGCGTGTGAGATGAGTGCAATTGTGTGGTAGTTTGAGCATTCTTTGGCATTGCCTTTCTTTGGGATTGGAATGAAAACTGACCTTTTCCAGTCCTGTGGCCACTGCTGAGTTTTCCAAATTTGCTGGCATTTTGAGTGTAGCACTTTCACAGCATCATCTTTCAGGATTTGAAATAGTTCAACTGGAATTCCATCACCTCCACTAGCTTTGTTTGTAGTGATGCTTCCTAAGGCTCACTTGACTTCGCATTCTAGGATGTCTGGCTGTAGGTGAGTGATCACACCATCGTGATTATCTGGGTCATGAAGATCTTTTTTGTACAGTTCTTCTGTGTATTCTTGCCACCTCTTCTTAATATCTTCTGCTTCTGTTAGGTCCATACCATTTCTGTCCATAATGATCATTACAAACCCATAATGATCCCCAAAATAGTAATAAGTCTGTAATTTTAAAAATTGAACTATATTTTATTTACAATGTTGTATTAGTTGCAGGTGTACAGCATAGTGATTCATTTTATTTGCAGATTATATTACATGTTATTACAAGATGTTGGGTATAATTCTCTGTGTTACAGAGCAAATCCTTGTTGCTTATTGTGTATTTTATATATAGTAGCTGTATCTGTTAATCCCATACTCCTAATTTGTTGCTTTCCCCCTCACTCTGCCCTTTGCTAATAACCATGAGTTTGTTTGCTGTGTCTGTGAATTTCTGTTTTGTATACAGATTCATTTAGACTTCACATAGAAGTACTGTCATATAGTACTTATACATACTTGTCTTTCTGTATGACTTAATTCACCAAGCATAATAATCTCTAGGTCTAGCCAATATTGCTACAAATGGCAATATTTCTTTTTTGTGGCTGTGTAGGACTCTGTTTTACATGCATACATACACATCTTCTTAAGCCAATCATCTGTTGATGGGCACTCAGATTACTTCAATGTTTTGGTTATTATAAATAGTGTTTTTAGTCTATAATTTCTAAGAGGACATTCTGGATACTGAAACCAGGGAAAATTTCTTTACCCTTTTGATTCTCAGATTTCGTTTCTGTAAAATACCCTGTGAATGTTGGAATGATTAAATATGATAATGCATGTACACTTACCATGGCACCTGGCAGTCAGTAGTCACACAAAAATCTTAATTTAATGAGTTCGTGTATTTAAAAGTATTTATGTAATTAATTAAAATATAAAAAAAAAATTTAAAGGATAGAAATTCTAAGTGAAATTCCTATAATGTAAATACCAATTTATCATTGTCATAAAAATAATTTATTTTTGAATAAAAGCATATGAAGTAAGAGGAAACTTTTCTCAATGTACAAAATTCAGATCATGAATAGATACAAAAATCTAGATGGATATAATTCATGTGGACAGTGGAGGTACCTGCTTGAAAGGTTACTGCTAAACAAGTACAGATAAGGGACAGCCAGGGGGTCAAGAGCTCATACTCTAAGCCAGGCTACCTGGGTTCAAGTCCCTATTTGGCTACATACACTCAAACGCCCTACCTAACTTCAGTTTCATCATCTGTAGAGCAGGATTAATAATAGCACTGACTTGATACTGTTGTAGTAGGAATTAAGTGAATGAATATGTGCAAAGATCTGAGAGCAACACTTGGTGCATTAATGAGCGCCTTGTACTTTAACTAGAAAATGTGATTATGAAGTTTTAGCCACCTTGTAAGTTTGTTTCCATAATTTCAGTCATTCATCCACTTTTGATGAGAAGCCACTTAACGATGTTAATAAAATAAAATACCATTCTTGGAAAATGTAAGTCCTAATGCTTTCAGAGGTGAATATCTTCAGATGTGCCTTCTTGAGGTGTAAAGATGCATTGAATGAGTATGAGCAAATCATTATATAGAGCAGTTTAACACATGTGGCATATTACCCTCCCCCAGTTGTTTATCTCATAAAGAAATATCACTTCATCCTCAGGAACTGAAGCCATCAGACCTCTGGATAAGAATTAAAACAGTTCACTCTGTTACCAGTTTATTAGCTAGAATGAAGGAGTATTGACTATCAAATGATATTACCAAAAGACTCACCAGCACTCTGCTTATCTCAACTTTAAAAATCAGCAAGCATTCAGGAGCACACAACACAAAGATGCATTCATTTGTAGTTACAGATTTTATGAAAGAATTTTCCTGAGGATTTCTATAGATATACAATTTCTGTAAATATACAATTTCTCTTGGTGTAAATCAATTTCATTTAGATAAGTTTGTATATATAAATATGTAAAGAAATGGGTCTCATAGCTCAATCAGATCCAATCATTTACTATTATAATGAAAAATATTTTCTATGTAATATTGTAGTCATCACTATCAGTTCAGTTCAGTTGCTCAGTTGGGTCCAACTCTTTGTGACCCCTTGGACTGCAGCATGCCAGGCTTCCCTGTCCATCACCAACTCCCGGAGCCTGCCCAAACTCAGGTCCATCACATCAGTGATGCCATTCAACTCTCTCATCCACTGTCGCCCCCTTCTCCTCCTGCCTTCAATCTTTCCCAGCATCAGGGTCTTTTCCAATGAGTTGGTTCTTCGCATCAGGTGGCCAAAGTATTGGAGTTTCAGCTTCGGCATCAGTCCTTCCAATGAATTTTCAGGACTGACTTCCTTTAGGATGGACTGGTTAGATCTCCTTGCAGGCCAAGGGACTCTCAAGAGTCTTCTCCAACACCACAGTTCAAAACCATCAATTCTTTGGTGCTCAGCTTTCTTTATAGTCCAACTTTCACATCCATACATGACCACCGGAAAAACCAAAGCTTTGACTAGACGGACCTTTGTTGGTACAGTAATGTCTCTGCTTTTTAATATGCTGTCTAGGTTGGTCATAACTTTTCTTCCGAGGAGCAAGCGTCTTTTAATTTCATGGCTGCTGTCACCATCTGCAGTCATTTTGGAGCCCCCAAAATAAGTCTGTCACTGTTTGCACTGTTTCCCCATCTATTTGCCATGAAGTGATGGGACCAGATGCCATGATCTTAGTTTTCTGAATGTTGAATTTTAAGCCAACTTTTTCTCTTTCCTCTTTCACTTTCATCAAGAGGCTCTTTAGTTCTTCTTCGCTTTCTGCCATAACAGTGAAGTCATCTGTGTTTCTGAGGTTATTGATATTTTTCCTGGCAATCTTGATTCTAGCTTGTGCTTCATCCAGCCTGGCATTTCACATGATGTACTCTGAATATAAGTTAAATAAGTAGGGTGACAATATACAGCCTTGACATACACCGATCATCACTATCACATGGATTTTTTGACCTTCTATTCAGCCCATGGCATGAAGGGTTTCACCACATCAGCACAAGATCACTATTTTGCTCCCAACTTTCTCTTATTTCCCTTTTTTATCAGATGACCCCAGCATCTGTTGAGTTATCCTGTTTGACAACACAGGGTCCATCTTCTCCTCCATCTTCTTTACACTGTACCCACTCACTTCCCACCCAGTCAGATAGCATATTCTCAAAAGTCTCTCCCTTAAATATTTGTTATCCTGTTAAAGAACTCATCATTTTTCATCTGTACCACTATAGCGCTTTGCTACCTATTTCTCCCTCTAATGTCTATTGGATTACTTTAGAAGATGATCTTGGAACAACTCTTCTAAAATGCCAATCTAATTCAAGGCCAAATATTTCCCATATTGCTCTGCAAAACACTCACTCGAATGTCAGAGATGTTACATTTTGGAAATTCTGGTTTAAATATTGTTAAACATGTTTCTTCATTGTAAGATTAATCAGGGCTTTTGGGATTTGTACATTATACTATCCAAAGGGTGGGATTTTTTGTTTGTTTTGTTTTGTTTTGGGCCATGCCTCACAACATGTGGCATCTTAGTTCCCTGACTGGGGATGGAACCTGAGCCTCATGGAAGCCAGGAAAGTCCCTCAGAAGATGTCTTAGTATATAACTTATGTAAATTTTACTGAACTATAGTGACCAAAAACTTCTTTCTTAGAAGTACAGAGAGGACTGGTGGCCTGCGGAATGTACTTTGTGAAATACTATTTTGTTTGCCTCTCCAAATCCACATTAACCTGTAGGATAAAGGGCAACTTCTTTAACATAACAAGAGCCTCTCAGCCTCCTGCTACCACCTCATCCTCACTGCACCTGCTCTATAAACCTTCTGTTCTGACCCTGTCAAACTAATCAGAAAAGGAGTACATCAAGGCTGTGTATTGTCACCCTACTTATTTAACTTATATGCAGAGTACATCATGTGAAATGCCAGGTTGGATGAAGCACAAGCTGGAATCAAGATTGCCAGGAGAAATATCAATAACCTCAGATATGCAGATGAAACCACCCGTATGGCAGAAAGCGAAGAAGAACTAAAGAGCCTCTTGATGAAGGTGAAAGAGGAGAGTGAAAAAGCTGGCTTTAAAGCTCAACATTCAGAAAACTAAGATCATGGTATCTGGTCCCATCACTTCATGGCAAATAGATGGGGAAACAATGGAAACAGTGACAGACTTTTTTGGGGGGGCTCCAAAATGACTGCAGATGGTGACAGCAGCCATGAAATTAAAAGATGCTTGCTCCTTGGAAGAAAAGCTATGATAAACCCAGACAGCGTAATAAAAAGCAGAGACATTACTTTGCCAACGAAGGTCCATCTAGTCAAAGCTACGGTTTTTCCAGTAGTCATGTATGGATGTAAATTTGGACTATAAAGAAAGCTGAGCAGTGAAGAATTGATGGTTTTGAACTGTCGTGTTG
This sequence comes from Bison bison bison, assembly GCF_000754665.1. Lineage (NCBI taxonomy): Eukaryota > Metazoa > Chordata > Mammalia > Artiodactyla > Bovidae > Bison > Bison bison. Next base: position 543,368 of record NW_011495030.1, read on the forward strand.
GAGAAGGCTCTTGAGAGTCCCTTTGACTGCAAGGAGATCCAACCAGTCCATCCTAAAGAAAATCAGTCTTGAATATTCATTGGAAGGACTGATGCTGAAGCTGAAACTCCAGTTCTTCGGCCACCTGATACAAACAACCAACTCATTGGAAAAGACCCTGATGCTGGGAAAGATTGAAGGCAGGAGGAGAAGAGGACAACAGTGGATGAGATACTTGAATGGCATCACTGACTCAATGGACATGAGTTTGAGCAAGCTCTAGGAGTTGGTGATGGACAGGGAAGCCTGGCATGCTACAGTCCATGGGGTTGCAAAGAGTCAACATACCTGAGTGACTCAACTGAACTGAACTGTCAAACTATATCTAGACCCAATGTTCTGTGTATTGTCAAGCCTTGCATGCCCTGCTCTCTCTCTACCTGAAATGCTTTCTCTTATCTTGTCTGTTTGGTGAACTCTGCTTTATCCTTCAAGATGAAGGATGGGGTACAAATGACACCTACTTTGTAAAACATTCCTGGACCGACCCATGCAGTCAGTCTCTTTCTCCTCCATACTTGTTGGTACTTATTTCTCTTGTAGTTCTAATCAAATTTTATTAAAAGTAAAATATTTGTACATAGTCCCATTTCTGTGCCAGACGGTGTGCTCCATCACTTAGTCGTGTCTGACTCTTTGCAACTCCATGGACTGTAGCCCACCAGGTTCCTCTGTCCATGGAATTTTCCGGGCAAGAATACTGGAGAGGGTTGCCATTTCCTGTTCCAGAGGGTCTTCCAGACCTGCATCTCTTGCATTGGCAGATGGATTGTTTACCACTGCATGACCTGGGAAGCTATGTGCCAGGATAGGGGTCCTTTAGTGGCCAGTATTCTTTGATCCTGTGCTCTGGCCTCTGGTCCATGGTTGGTGCTCAATAAAGAAAGGAATAGTGCTTCTGTAGAAATAAGTGGACACCCTATTGTCAGAGGAGAGAGATGCTATGTAATCAAGTTAGGACTGCAGTGAAATCACAGAGGCAAAGCTGTGATTGCTAATTAATATGTGGCAACTTCAGACATGAAAACATAGCAGAAATAGCATCTGTATTCCAATGTCATTGTCTACTAAAAGAGATGTCCTCAAGTCAGATGGTGAGCGTTAGTTACATTCCAGGTTACATCTTACCTTTTATTCTGCTTTCCTGGTCACCATATCTCTGAATAAAAGAGAAAAGAACAGAAGCACATTCACAGATACTGAAATCATTATTGAATATGTCACATCTCAGATTGTGGAAGATCAAAGGAGAAATAATAAATAGGTTTTTTTTCTCCTTTAGATGTAATCACTCACTCTTGCTTGGCTATAAATCATTCATTTTTGAAATCAAGGTAATTGTGGTGATAGCTGTCTATAAGAAACAAACAGCAGAGTTGACTCTCTCAGGAGAAAGCATATTCAAAGAATGAATTTACTCAGAATAACATTAGAGCTTTTACAATTAAAAGGGGCATACAGAATCCATATTATTACGTGTAAGAAATGATGCTGGAACAGGATAAAAGACTTCCCCACGTCAGATTTTATAGGTTGTGAAGGTATGTTTTTATGCACATTTAAAAATATAACCCAAATAAGACTAGAGAAATAAAGCAATGCAGACTTTAAGCTCATCAGGCAAAATAATATTGTTAAACGTTCATCTCTCCTTTTTTACTCATTTGTGTGGAGCAGATGTCTTTTAAGTAATTTTTACTCTAGCTGATATTTTAGGTTGGTAGGTTGTTTTAGCCAAGATCCATGAAGAAGTTACCAAGGAATAATTTAGGAAGAGATGGGTGGTGTCTATGAATTGGGGCAGGTTGGGTGAATGTTTGGTCAGCCAATGGGATTGATGGTGAATCACCATCTTGTAAAAGTTTTGCAGAATGAATCTAAAGCATTCTACAGAAGCAAAATGGTTGAGAGATGGGGTGCTGGGAAGGCAGACATGAACAGAGGTGGTCATGTTCCACCTCTGGTCATGTTTGGTCATGTTTGCTTAGAGCAGGCCCAGCCGGTGGATTGGTGGAAGCTCTAAGGATTTTGATGTAATCCTTTGTGAACTAAGTTGGGCTGGCTAAAAGGACACAGCTCCAGGGCTGCAGAAAGCAGTGTACTCCTACAAAGGGTGTGGTCTTGCTGGAATGAGGGCTGTCTATGAAAGAGGGAGGGGCTCTCTTTTGCTATTTGGGTAATGTCAGCTAACCTTATCTGAAGGAGAGATAGAAGGGATAGTTCATTTTTTCTCCTGTCCTTACCTCCTCTGCACTTTAGAGGCTGCATGATTTGATCTTACCATTTTCAAAAATACAGAAACAGTAAAAATTAAAACCAGATCAGTAAAATAGTATTTATTAAGAATTTACTGTGCCCATAAGAAGAGTTCATGAATTAGGGGCTTTCAAACTCCAAACTGATGTAAAGCTTACAGAATGGCTTGTAAAGTGAAAATGATGAAATGGTTTAGTCTGTACAGTGATTGGTTTTTATAGTGGGGGTTTCTCCAAGGAAGGATTAAATGTGATTATCTTATACTTTTAGATAGGTGACTTTAATTTATCTTACGATTGAAATCTGAAAGAATAAAGAAACTCAAAATTAGCTTGTATCTAAATTTTCCTTTAGGGGAGGTGAAGGTTCTAATTTTAAAAATCAAAATTCTGTGTTATAATGAATTAATATTATACTTAAACTTTTATATATTTAGGTATCTATTTTAAAGCTCCCAAGTATAAAGGACAGTATTGTGGCATTGAAAGCAATGAAGAAGACAGTGTTTACTCTCAAGCACTTATTGTCTTATAGGGAAGATGAGCACAAAATTACTAGACTAATTTATCAGAAGGTAAGATTAGTGCTCTACTAGGGAAGTTCAGATGAGAACGTGAAGAATTATTACTGGTGAGTGAAGAAAAATAAGCATCAGCTTTTTGTCTTTCTGATTTCCTGAGCACAAGTAGCATATATCAAGAATATTTGCAGATCAGAAGTGTCTTCCTCTAGTATTTATAAAGCCGGCAGAAAGCTGTGATATGGTATTAGTAGGTTGTTCTCAAATTTTTCTCTTCAAGCAAAACATTAAAAGGAAACTTTCTCCAAAATGCGAGAATACCTGTGTTGTCTCCCATTCTTCCTTCCAGCTATTCTGCTGTTTCCCCTGTCTCAGGACCTTTTTGTTTGCACCTGCAATTCTGTCCCCATGCTCTTGGCTCCTGCACGGTACTCTGCTGACTGTTTCTCATGTTTCACATCCCAGCTTAAATGTCTCTTCCTAGAAAAGGTTCATATTTACAGCATTTGTTCACGTCCACCATTACACGTCAAAGCACTACTTGAGAGGAAGAACCCTTGCCTATTTTGTTCACTAATATATCCCTAAAGAAGGCGTAAGAAATAATGTATACTTAATATGTATATTTTAAATGAATAGATGAATACATCTCTTCAAGTGTTTATCCCTACATTAGATTATATATAAGCTTCTTAAGTGCAGGGTAAATGTCTTTTTTGCTAATATACCTAGAACAGTGCCTAATTTAAGGAAGATTGTCAAGAAATATTTTTTAAAGATGGAAATGAATTAATCAAAGTCTAGTTAAAGTAAAAAGCAAAATGAGCAATAACAATAACAAAAGCTTATGATCCTACCATTGGGTTGCCAGTAGGTATAATTTTAAAAAATTATAGCTTCAAGATTAAATACATGTAAACATCTTCTCAATTTGAATTTATTGTGGGATAATTCCTTAAATTTATTAAGCCAGATGTAATAATTTTAAACATGCTCCCTTTCCCCTCACAAAGAATTGTGACTGATAATCCATTATTAATATTCCTTATGAATCTTTCATCACTCTAAGTTAAATAATAAGTGTTGTTAATGGGGTTTACTATGTTAATTGCAGTTTGGAGTTACCAAGTCTTAAATTATGGACCACATGAAAGACTGATGTCCATATTGTATAGTTTTATTGGTCTAAAGTTATTCCCAATATTGCCCACCAGATGGCAGTGTACAGGAAAACTTTTCCACTTCAAAAAAAATTCATTCTTCAGCCACTGGATGGCACCTCTCCTTTGTTTTCCGAAACTCTTGACCCATTCGTCTTGATTCCTTTTGTGATCCCTGTCTGCATAGCTTTCCGTCTGTAGTTCTTCCCTATCACATGGGCTTCCACCTGCAGTGCTAGTCATGCGTAAGATTCCCTAAAGAGAAGGTCTTTAGGACATTCATTTGAAGGATATTCATTGTGAATATTTTCCACTCTAATTGTTTAAACTATACTTTAAAGAAGAAGAAATTGTTTCTTGCATTTTAAAGGCAACAGAAAGCTGCATATGATTCTTTAAATATTATGAGAATATCATATATACATTTATAATAGACAAAATGTGTATGAGCAAGTGATGTTTTTGTTGAAAGGCTTTTGATTACCTTATACAATAGCATCATGTTGTTCCCTATATGATTCCATATAGGGAGCTTTAAGCTCTACCATTCAATATAGGTTATTTATACCTCCTTTGCCTATTAAAAACTACTGATTAAAAAAAAAAAATTTAGGGAAAAATGTACAACCGTATCAGAATCCCAGTGTAATTTAGACTGTGATTTTATAGTGTTTGCAGACAAATGAATTTTTTTAAATATGTGTATATACACACACATATATATACAACATATATTTATAATTTGTTAATAAGGGCTGATAAATTTTCCTCTTTGGATATTTCCTTATTAACATATTTGACTTGTCAACCAAAATTCTTATAAGGTCATTATATAAAATGATGCTTTTGGGGATCATACTTTCAAAGCATTTTAAAGATGCTCCAAGAAGTTTAGCTATTATAACCAGCAGTTTTAAAATAAATTGCCATGTTTTGTAAATGCTATTTTTAAGTCAGACAGTATATTCTACATGAAACTTTGTTTTCATTGCCTACTGTTTAAAAGCATATCATAAACGTCTTAAAGCTCATTAGAGATGATCTGCTTTGAAATAAATCTGTTTTCATATTCTTCCCTCTTGAAGATTTTTATCTGTATATCCTCAAATGGCTTATCTTTGTACTCTGTGCTTTAAGACGCTCTTCTTTTCACAGTTCACAGAACTTGTATTTATGATCTTGGGGGCTCTTTCAAAGTGTTGGTGTTCAGAGAAGCTGACAACCATAGGGAGCTATGCAAATGTATAACAATAACACTGTGTGTGTAACTGTGTGCATTATAACACAAACCAGACCTCTGTTAAAAGTGCCTTGGTTGGGTGTGTGCTTGCTGTATTTAGTCACTCAGTTGTGTCTGACTTTGCGGCCCCATGGACTGCAGCCCGCCAGGCTCCTCTGTCCATGGAATTCTCCAGGTGAGAATACTGGAGTGGGTTGCCATGCCCTCCTCTAGTGGATCTTCCCAATCTAGGGATCGGACGTGTCTCCCACACTGAAGGCGGATTCTTTACCGTCTGAGTCACCAGAGAAGCCCTTGGGTGGATGGGAGAAATCAATCAGAAAATGAGATTTGGTAATTTCTCTCTCCTGTGCTCCTTCCACCCTCTTAAGTCAGTTAAGATATAATTTGTTCCAAGTAACAGCAAACAAAAACTTTAAGTAAGATAGAAGAAAAATGCATTCTCTCTCATAAAAAAGAGGACTGAGGTGTGGTTAATATAGAAGCTGACAAGATATTCTTTCTGTCTTTCCCTTTTACCATTCAGCCTATCAGCTTTGTCTTCTGGCTTATCTGCTTATGGTTATTAGATGAGTGTATATGTCTATAAAGTGAAGTTGCTCACTCGTGTCCAACTCTTTGTGACCCTATGGACTGTAGCCTACCAGCCTCCTCCGTCCATGGGATTCTCCAGGCAAGAGTGCTGGAGTGGGTTGCCATTTCCTTCTCCAATATTTCTATAAGTCTCATTCAAATACCAGAACATCCAAAGAAAAAAAGATAATGCTTACCATACCCAGAGGCCCTGAAGTCAACTCCCTCAGGTCTCATTGGCCAGAATTGATTGTATATATACTCCTTTCTAAACCAGTCCATGGCAAAGCAATTTGATTTCCATGATGACTCAGACTGTTTAGTTTACCAGTGAGTCACGTAGTGGAGGGGAGAATTTTCCAATGAAAACATCCAAGAAGGGTGGATGGGCTTAGGGTAGACAACCAATAATTTCTGGTGCCCTACATTGGTGGAAGTGTGGGAGAACTTGGAAAAATTTGTTAATCAGATAAGAGGGAGAGTCTGCTTAAAATCTCAGTAGTTTTAATGTCCTTTGCTCACGGACCCTCTGGGGATGATGATCCATTAGCCTTTGAGACTGTGCTATCAGCTTGAAAAAAGCTGGTCTGTTTGTTCTTTCAAATATTTCACTATTACATCCAGTTTAAAATCTTCACTCTAGCTGTAGAGTATTTGTTATATGATAAAGACTTGGGGTTCTGGGCCTTCTTGTTTTTAACCCTCATTTATGAATGTAGGATCTCATATTTCTGCCAGGAATGGAAATTCTGTTATTCAGTTGCTAATGTTGTGTCCAATTCTTTGTGACCCCATGAACTGTAGCCAGCCAGGCTTCTATGTCCGTGGGATTTCCCAGGCAAGAATACTAGAGTAAGTTGCCATTTCCTTCTCCAGGGGACCTTCCCAACCCAGGGATCGAACCTATGTCTCCTGCATTGGCAGGCAGGTTCTTTAATTACCACTGAGCCACCAGGGAGGCCCTAGTAGTAATTCTAGACCATTAGGGGAGGGGAGAATCTATCCTGTATTCCACTAACCCCAGCAACTATTCCTTCACACACATCTTATTACCTTGTATCCCTGAGAAAATAAAGGTCAGGTCATAGGAACTTCATCAGCTGATCTTCCTTTTGTCATTTCTGAGTCTCCTTCCTTTTCATTTACAAGCATGAAATACTTCTCCTCCCTTATAGTTTCCTCCTATTCCTCCAGTAACGTTTTTGATTCTTTTCTCTCCCAACTCCTTGAGCTCTGCGATCCCAGTCCTTCTCCAAGTCAGCTGGGCTAGAGACTTTGGACTTATCTTTGACCCCCACATGCAATGAGTTGCCAATTTCTATTGATTCTTCCTCTCAGGTATCATTCTTTCTTTCCTGATGTCACTGTTGTCTCTTGCTGAAATAATTTTGGTTTTTGTAGTTCAAATTATGTTCTTGAATCAAGTTGTGCTATAATCTGGCATTTGAAATAGAGCTTCTATTTTGCTATTTTTTATCTTTATTAAGTATTCTGAGAGGTAACCTTTTGGTGATCTGTATTTGCTTTGCAGCACACTAGAATTACAGGGTGCACATAAAACCTGAAGGGGCTGAAATGGTAGGAACTAACTACCAAGTACGGAGAGAGCACTAATTAAAGTGTCTTACCACTAAATCTTCCTGATATTAGGGTAGATAAATTAGAACTGTGTGGATTTACAGAGGCTAATTTTGAGATGACAAAATAAATCCCATTATTATTCACATCCTAAGAGAAGGTTGATAATGTTGTAGGCGAATGTCAGTTGATTTTGTGAAACCAGCTATTTGTATAAATGGCTATTAAATAGGGCCAATTCAGTTCTAGGCACTTTTTGTTCAAGCCATTGTTTACTTTTATTTTTTATTTTTTTCCTTTTAGTTCAAAATTTCAATCCATTTTATATTATGGCCAAGACTGAACAGCTTGCTGAAACATCTCATTTTCCAGAACCATATGCTAAAAAGTATAAAGGGGGAGCACCTTAAGTAATTTTATTAAGTTGGTATAAAATATTATGTTTGCTGTTCTACTCTTGTTTTCGTTGATTTTATCCATTCACAAATCCAAAATATGATCAGTTTTGTTTGCAGACATGACAGACATGCCTTTTTTCTAATAGTTTCTAAAATATAAATACTTTGAAAATAAAAAATCACTTAAACATCTACAAATCCTAGAGAAGAACATAAAACATTCTTGTAAGACCATTTTAATGTCAGAATTTTTATTGAATTACTTCTCCACCTACCAGTCGATCAAGTACACGGTACATCAGACAACCAAATGAGGATCCAAATTACCTGGCAGTCCATTTCCCAAATCTTCATCCAAGTTTCATAATTTAAAAAGTTTTAAAATGATTTTTAAAAACCCAGCCTTAATCTAATCCTGTCCTTCTCAACTAATGGATCTTGGGTTCTCACTTACTGAGAAAACACAAATCATTCTTTATTAAAGTCATGAGACAGCCTTATCACTTCTTCCTTTCTGTAAATCTCTTTTCCATTCTTTCCCTCTCTGGGCGAGTTGAGCCCTCCTCTTTTCGAATATGGGCTTCCCTGGTGGTGCAGAGGTTAAAGTGTCTGCCTGCAATGTGGGAGACCTGGGTTTGATCCCTGGGTCGAGAAGATCCCCTGGAGAAGGAATTGGCAACCCACTCCAGTATTCTTGCCTGGAGAATCCCATGGACGGAGGAGCTTGGTGGGCTACAGTCCATGGGTCGCAAAGAGTCGGACACGACTGAGCAACTTCACTTCACTTTTCCAATATAAACTCCAAACCTATGTATTTGATAACATTTATTATCAAATGTGTCTCCTGAGCCTTTAGTCTTTATCCTTCTAGTTGTCCATACTGTACACTTTCTAATCTTTGTCAGCCTTTCCCAGGAACTCATTATCAAATGATTACTCATCTCAGTTTATTCAACTTCTTCCTAAATTTTCTATCAAATTCTTTGCATTTCCACCAGTACTGCTCCATCTAAAACCTACCTCACCTGCACGGTATTGGCACTACTAATATTTTTTCTTAATGAATTCCTTCAGTTATGTTCTCAAAACAATTAAAATCATGTTACTCCTTGCCTCAACAAAATTCATCAGTGCCTGTCTGTGGTCTGAAGATAAAATTCAGATGTCTTCACATTTCATTCATGCTCTTCTTTGGTCTGACACAGAACTCCCTTTCCAAACCCATCTCCAAGAATATCCTTCATTCTACGCACCTTGGACTTGCCCATGATGTATTACGATTGTCCTGCCTATGCTTTTGTTATTATAGCAACCCAGAAAGTCCTCCCCACCAACTTGAACTATTTAAGTCCTACTTATCTTTCATGATCCATTGGATTTTCATTAACTCCTTCCTCTGATCCTTCAGTGAGAATAAACCCAATGCTCCTGTGCTCCTGAACTAAACTTTTTATAGTGCTATCAAATCACTTCACTCATCCTGCTTTTTATTGTATCCAGTGGTTCATTTGCATTTTCCCAAACAAATGACACATCTTTTGAAGATGATGACTATATCTTATTTATCCTTGTAGTCATTCTCCCTTCCCTGCCCCAAGCATGTAGCAAAAGTTTTATACAAAGCAAGAACTCAACAACATTTGCTAGAATGAAATTACTTACTTGTTATTCAAATAGTCTGGCTTACATTTTGATGAGATTTTTATAATTTCATGACATTTTCAATGTAAAGTAAAGCACAGTGCTCAACTTTCTAGTGTTCAGTGCACTGGTTTGCCTTAAAGGATCTTTGATGGGTCTAAATATTGATTCTCTTAGCATTCAAGACATCACGACAGGGCTTGGCATGTCTTGAAAGATTTATTCCAATATGCATTACAAACATCATTTTCTGTGTTTACTGTGATGTGACAAGGTTGTCAGAGTGGTTAAAAGCATGGGTATTGAAATAAGAATGGGTGGATTGGAAATCAAACTGCCACTCACTTTTTTAAGACTCAAATTTTTCAGTCTTATTTTTAGACTTGGATGAAAGGGGTCCTTGCTTTAGAAAGTTCTCCTCTTCCTCTGGCCACACCTTTCATCACAAGAGGAAGAGTTAATGCCACCAAGGGGTATGTGTTTACCTAGCACCTGCATCTCCACTTTTAAAACATGCTTTTGGATTCCTGGGGCCTATTGTGCAGATGACCTTGTACCCACTTTCGGGTCCTGCACAGGCATCTCTCTTTGTCTGTTTTCCATGGGTAGACTACAAGAACAAAGTGTCCTGCAGGGAAAGCTATTTGGTAGAGCAGGGACTGAGCTTAGACACAGGAGCTGGGCTGTCCACAGACTGAACACATGAGGTCTCTTGAAGAGTGGAATATGGTCTAGGTGGGAGGTTGGGATCCAGAATGATCTTTCCCCTTATCTCTGTGTCCCTGTGTGGGGACACAGAGGGATAAAAAAATTTAACCTTGATGTTACATATTTTTATGTTGATATATTGCCAAGATAAAAGTAGAGAACATATTTTATGTAAAATTTTATTAGCTTGGTATGTAAATTTTGAATATTTGGACTCAAAGTGTCTAGGTCCCTATTTGTCTTCTTCCCTAATCCTGGCATATGTAATAGGCTATAAAACTGAGATAATTAACACTTCTTTCCCTTACCAGCTGACACTGTAGGTTAATTATGATAATGTAATCACAGCACATCAGTTCTTAGTAAATGATCAGTAAATACAAGCTATTATTAGTAATAATTTATTCCTCCATTTGTTCAAAATATTTTTGAGTACTTACAATGGATTAAGCACAATTTTATGTGAAAACAGACAAGATTCCTGCCCTCATGCCATTTATATCTTGGACAGCAAAGACTTGACCAGAAAAATTGCAAGCTATGCCAGAAGCAATAAAAAGATGATAAGCTAGAGAGTGATAGGACAGCACTGGGCATCCAGGAAAGGACTCCGTCAGGAGGTGGCAGTTGAACAGTGAAGATGACAGCAGCTGGCAGAAAGCTCCACACAAAGACTGGGGCATGAGAATCCCAGGTGGTGGGAATAGCAGGTACGAAGGCTCTGGGGCATGAGTAAGTTCAGTAGGATTGGGGGCCTTGAGGGCCAGGGTACTATGATCTGTGCCTTCCTCTGTACCCCAGCTATACTTCTTAGGTATGAAATTAGTAAACAGGGCAAGATTATTTATGTTTAACAGGATAAGTAGCTTGCATTTTACTTTGAGCAAATGGTCAATCACTGGAAGAGTTTAAGCAGAAGTGTGATACAGTCTCATTCACACTTTTGAGCGCTCAGTCTGATTGCAATATGGAAAATGGAAGGATAAAAGTGATGCAGGCAATGATGAACAGTAAAAGTACAAGAGGAGAGCTAGTAAAATTAGTGAGGAGGCTATTACAGAAGGCCCAGGCAAGGGGTGGTTGTGGTAATGATAGTAATGGTCATAGAAGTAGAACTAATAGTGATTATAGAAGTAACATCAATAGTAGTATCAGTAATAATAGCAGTGAACGATATAGAAGTATCTTTCTTTGTCAGGTTCTGAATTGAATACTACAGAATTAAATTTTTAGATAGCCAGCGTAAATTTGAATTCTGTTTTTATCGAAATATAGTTGATTTACAATATTAGTTTCAGAATCACAGTAGAGTGATTCCACATTTTTACAGTTTATACTCTATTAAAAGTTGTTATAAGATAATGGCTTAATTCCCTGTGCTGTACAATGTATCCTTGTGCTTGTCTACTTTATACATAGTAGTTTATAGCTCTTAATCCCATACCCCTGTCTTGCCCCTGCCCTGTTTACCTCTCCCCACCAGTAACCACTTGTTTGTTTTCTATACCTGTGAATGTATTTCTCTTTTGCTACATATATTCATTTGTATTTTTTTACACTCCATATGTAAATAAGGTCATACAGTGTTTATTTTTCTCCATTTGACTTGTTTCACAAAGCATAATAAATTGCTGCAGTGGTAGAATTTCATTCTTTTTTATGGTTGAGCAATACTCCTGTGTGTGTGTGTGTGTGTGTCTGTGTGCGCCACATCTTATTTATCCGTTCAATTTTGTCTGTCCAGTGGACATTTAGGTTGCTTCCATATCTTGGCTATTAGAAATAATGTTGCTGTAAATATTGGGGTGCATATATCTTTTCAAATTAATGTTTCATTTTTTCTGGCTATAAACCCAGGAGTTGAATTGCATCAAAGTCTAAATTTCTTCATTGATAGGTTGTTCTTTTAACAAAAGTCAATCTTAAATGAAAAGGTCATTTTCTATACTTAACACATTAAGTACCAAGACTTTTGAGAGCATGACTATATACTTATAGAGGGTATTTGGCTGCAGGGAATCAAACATTTCCTCAGCTAACTGATCATTTCACAGAGTCAGCCTTTTAGAGCTGAAAGTCATCCTATGGATCCTGTGAATCATCTTCCAGTGAAGAAACTGCCTCTGAGGATTTAGTGAGCTAAGCTGAAGATGCCTCAGTTTCTTTTTGGCTTCTAGTCTGTATCATAGCCACGCTCTGTGCATAGCCCCGTATGTTGTGCTGCTGAAGAACAATGGAAACTTATGTCTGAAATATTGCTTTCCACATCTGTCTGCCACAAAAAAAAACAAAAACTATTTAAAGCTTTGAGAAGCAGTGATTTCCCAAGTTGACACATATGCAAATGTGAGAAATGTTTTTGTCCTAAAGTCTCCTTCCAAAAGCAATATACCTCTGAGTCATTCTGATTCTGTGTGCTCACTGATGAAATGAGCGTTGCTGCTGGATGTCTGATGAAATGAATGTCCTGAATAAAGTCACATGAGATGGATTTCCTCTTAAGAATATTTTAAATCAACACTAATTTGCACAAAGTCCTTCTCTTAAACCTTTAATTTGAAAATGAGTCTGCATACATAACATTTATTTCTATAATTTGTTTTATTTTGATAGTTGAGTTTAGATGTCATAACATCAAATTAGTAAGCTTATGAAGCATTCACACATTACATAATAGAATTTCAATGTATTCTGTGAAGTATTTTTACAGGAATTCCAATTTCAAACCATAATTATTTTTCAAGTGTGAATCAATTGAATTTTTGGCTTGAGACGGTTAAGAAAAGGCCACCAGAACTATAGTGAAAAGAGCAACAAGGACAAAAGAGAAAAAGCTCTGGCAGCTTTGCTATTGTTACTATTGAAGAAGATTTTAAATTTAAAAGTATGAAACAAAGAAACTGGTGAATGTGTCATTGCCTGAGATTCAAGGTCTGTTTGAAGGACTGTGCATGTAGGTGAAGAAATGTACTCTGCTGTTAACTTTAAATCTTACAAAGAAGTGATCATTTTGAGGTATTTTCCTCTATTTGTATTTTTCTTGGATTCCAAGTATCTTGGAGTATTTTAAAAGCTTTTTATGTCTTTGGAAATAAAATAAATAGTTTAACAAGGACATGATGTTCATAAAACTTTCAATGATCAACTAATAATATAAAGCAGAATCTACATTGTAGGAAATTTTCAACACAGAAAATTTGGTATTCTTCTAGGAGCCAAAAACATTCAATTAAAATTTTATTCCTGGCATGACCTAGATACCACTCTATGAATTCCTTGTAGCAGACCTAATCCTACGATGGGTAGACTTCAGACTTCTGTTTTGTTTTTGTTTTTTTTCCTAAAAAAAAAGTTGGTATTTTTGTCTCCTTCTCTTATTCTTGTACCCTTGCTTTCTCTCTCTCTTTTCTTTACTTTTCCAAATCTACCTTAAATACTGAAAATATTTTTGTAAGAGTATTATTAAACACAAGAAATTGTTTTTTCAAATTTCTTTCTTGGTACCAGGCATTAAAAAATAGGTTTGTTGTTTAATCCTGGGTGTTTAATGCAAGCATTTAAAGTTATATTGACACTTTTAGAAACCGTTAATATCTATATTACAGTAAGTATAGACTTACTGTATAAGAGTAAATATAGACTTATCTGTGTTAGAGTAAATATAGACTTATCTGTGTTAGATAAAAGATGTTAAACTAGTGGGCAAAGCCCTATGATAAAAATAATGTATTCCATGGGCTAAACATCATGGCTAGATTTATAATGCATTAATTCTTTTGCTCATTCAAGATGATGCTTGTTTATTGCTTACTCTTGTAAATAGGATGCCAAGGATAAAAAGATGACTATGACATAATTTGCTCTCCGGGAGTTTGTAATCTGGCCAATTTCTTCCCCTGATGGTCATTTTGAAGATTATGGCAGAACTTAACATTTCCCTAAAAGAATCCAAATAATTATTCAGTCTCTATGGAGAAAATTATTTTCAAATTTACAAAATAAATTTCCAATAAACAGTCTGACAAATGCAAAAATTGGTAACATCTAAGGCTTATCCAGTTCTAGTGGAGGGAAAAATCTTTACATTTATGTAATGAATATCAAGATGCACTAAACTATTCCTCTGAGCTATATTTAGATGCTATAAAGGTCTCTTCAGTTAATCCTTGACAAAAGAACCAAATCTTTCAAGTGAATGCATTCTTATGTAGCAAATGTTGTGAATAAATTCCACAGGCTGCCCTAATTAATTCCATTTTCTAAGTACAATGAAATCCCTCTTTTAACAAAGATCTAAATAGACAAAGTAGTCTTAAACTCTAATTCACAAGGCTGAATCTTGGTAATATAGTAGTTCCAGTGCATAATTTTTATATCTGGCATATTTAAGGACTTGGAGTTGATAAGTTACATGAAAACATATTTTTCTCATTCCTGTTTAACTAAAAAGAAAGAACCAGGCCATCAACAACTTATTCTGAGAAATGCATAATATATTACCATTCAAAGGAATGAAAAAGTGTATTATATTTCCTGTTGAAATATATTCTGAATTTGTATCAAAGAAAACATGCAAATACTTCTTATAACTAATGTAATCCTTCTTTTGATTCATGACTTTTGATATAGAAAGGCGATTATGTTTTAAAATTATGCTACTTTTTAGTGAAGTTTATTTTCTTCAAAATATTTGATGCTTTTTGAAAGACAAATTCATGGATCAACATGGTTTTGTATGTTTTCCTATGGAACACTGAGCAATAGTTAAATATTACCATCACAAATTACAATCATGATTTAATATTTCAGTGATTTAGGAATGCCCTGAAGATATTTGAATTGTGAAGTGTTTCTCTGTGAGAAACTTTTAAAAATACACCAATAGTAGTGGTAGTGAGCCTATTCTGCCATTTGTGTAAGAGAAATTCTATAAACACAAATCTATTAACAGGGTTAAATTTTAACACATGAAATGTTAAAAATTCCACATTGGATTTGTAGCACTAGATTTAAAATATTCTATCATTTTTTCCCTTTTTCAAGACAAGGAGGTATGGAAGGCCGTCTCAAGAAGAGAGGTATACTTGACCCAACAAATCATATGTATTTTGAAATATTCTAGTTTGAAATATTTTGAGTATTGTATTTTGGTGGCTACTGTATGGTTGGTAGAAGGCCATATCAAAGAGAGTATTCATATCTCTTAGAATGAGAGTTGGCAGTTTTTCAAAAGTGCTCTTCAAAAGTGACATTAATACTCTTGAGGTGTGCTAGGGAGAAAGAAAGCCTAGTACCCGTCCACAGGGAGGAGTAGGTGATTGTTTGTATGGTGGGATTTGAGTTGCACCAAGAAGATCCCTGTTACCCTAAGTTTTCTCGACAATCTCACGTAATCTCATTGCCTAAAGTTCTACTGATACGTAGAGTTTATGAGTAAGTGACCCTTGGTGAAAAAAGATGTGTCATGCTAAATTTTATATTCATGGTACTTTCTTTAACAAAACTCCAGAAAGAGGGCTTTCTTGCATTCAGATGATACTGAAGCACTGGGAACTGAGATCAAGAGATAAGGGAACAAGATGGTCAAAATAAACTGAGGACAAAATAAAGGACACCCAAGCTGGTTTCACTTTGAATGTTTTTCTTGCAGTTGAGCTGATAATTTAATTTAAATCATTGTGTAATGCTTGGCTACAGAGAGATAGTTATCATTTCACCTTAGTTAGGGAATGATATATGGAGAAGGAAGCCAGATTCTTTTCCTGAAATATTGGCATACATAGTTCAAGATCCATGTTAGATGGAGTAAAAGTAGATTTACTGAGGATAAAATGGCTATCTGAATAACTTAATGCTACTACTGCTTTTATTCTTCATAGAAATGCTTTATGGAAATGCAAAAAAGGTGTTACTTTGAAAAACCTGTGAATTTCTACTAATCCTTCATTATAATGAGCCATTAGAAATTTTATAGGTATAACCTACATGTCTTTATTGGGAACATGAAGATGAAAGATCTGCCAATCATGTTTTGGTTGTCTTCTAATCTTTTACTTCATATTTATATTGAAAATGGCATCAAAACTTAAAGAAAGATTTAAATCCTATCAGAAGTGCCTAAAGTCTTTACAATGCAGTTCATCTTTCTGACCACCTAAATGTAAAATTAGAGCTGCTATTGCTCTCCATATCTCCTCCCCAGCCTTTGTTTCAGAAACTTGCTTCAATTCCAAACAATATGCTTGGCTGAAGAAATACTACTTACAATCCCAGATTAAAATATTTCAAAAGGATATGATCTAGACAACTGTTGAAGTCATATGAAACATTCTGTATGTTTACACTATCACCACTGCATTCAGACAAAAGCAAACGGCACCCCACTCCAGTACTCTTGCCTGGAAAATCCCATGGATGGAGGAGCCTGGTGGGCTACAGTCCATGGGGTCGCAAAGAGTCGGACATGACTGGGCGACTTCACTTTCACTTTTCACTTTCATGCATTGGAGAAGGAAATGGCAACCCACTCCAGTATTCTTGCCTGGAGAATCCCAGGGACAGGGGAGCCTGGTGGGCTGCCATCTATGGGGTCCCACAGAGTCGGACATGACTGAAGCGACTTAAGCAGCAGCAAGAACATTTCAGTTCAAGCTAATGAATTAGAACATGTCAAAAATGAAGAGTCTAACATTTTTTTCTTCATAATTGAAGAGTGGTGTCGGAGAAGACTCTTGAGAGTCCTTTGGACTGCAACCAGTCCATTCTGAAGGAGATCAGCCCTGGGATTTCTTTGGAAGGAATGATGCTAAAGCTGAAACTCCAGGACTTTGGCCACCTCATGTGAAGAGTTGACTCAGTGGAAAAGATTCTGATGCTGGGAGGGATTTGGGGCAGGAGGAGAAGGGGATGACAGAGAATGAGATGGCTGGATGGCATCACTGGCTCGATGGGCATGAGTCTGAGTGAACTCTGGGAGTTGATGATGGA
>NW_011495030.1:560567-561129 GCF_000754665.1 Bison bison bison
GATACATTTCTGGTATAGCTCAGAATTAAACTGTTACAATATTTGACAAGTTTTATCTATGGATTTTGTTTTGCTCAAAATGTGCTAAAAGGAGTTTTAAACAAAACTTGCTATGGGAGAGACACACTGGCATAGAGTGAACAATTATGGGACATTCTAGTTAGTTGATGTAAGATATATTATCCCTCCTCTCTCCTACGGGGACTTTTTAATTAATGTTTGTGACTAGGGTGTCTATATGTGGAGAGTTCAATATAAAAGTCTTCATCAGATCAGATCAGTCGCTCAGTCGTGTCTGACTCTTTGCGACCCCATGAATCACAGCACACCAGGCCTCCCTGTCCTTCACCAACCCCCGGAGTTCACTCAGACTCACGTCCATCAAGTTAGTGATGCCATCCATCCATCTCATCCTCTGTCGTCCCCTTCTCCCCCAATCCCTCCCATCATCAGAGTCTTTTCCAATGAGTCAATTCTTCCCATGAGGTGGCCAAAGTACTGGAGTTTCAGCTTTAGCATCATTCCTTCCAAAGAAATCCCAGGGCTGATCTTCTTCAGAATG
>NW_011495030.1:561229-562139 GCF_000754665.1 Bison bison bison
ACAGTCCAACTCTCACATCCATACATGACCACTGGAAAAACCATAGCCTTGACTAGATGAACCTTTGTTGGCAAAGTAATGTCTCTGCTTTTGAATATGCTATCTAGGTTGGTCATAACTTTCCTTCCAAGGAGTAAGCGTCTTTTAATTTCATGGCTGCAGTCACAATCTGCAGTGATTTTGCAGCCCAGAAAAATAAAGTCTGCCGCTCTTTCCACTGTTTCCCCATCTACTTCCCATGAAGTGATGGGACCGGATACCATGATTTTTGTTTTCTAAATGTTGAGCTTTAAGCCAACTTTTTCACTCTCCACTTTCACCTTCATCAAGAGGTTTTTTAGTTCCTCTTCAATTTCTGCCATAAGGGTGGTGTCATCTGAATATCTGAGGTTATTGATATTTCTCTCGGCAATCTTGATTCCAGCTTGTGTTTCTTCCAGTCCAGCATTTCTCATGATGTAGTCTGCATATAAGTTAAATAAGCAGGGTGACAATATACAGCCTTGACGTACTCCTTTTCCTATTTAGAACCAGTCTGTTGTTCCATGTCCAGTTCTAACTGTTGCCTCTTGACCTGCATACAAATTTCTCAAGAGGCAGATCAGGTGGTCTGGTATTTACATTACTTTCAGAATTTTCCACAGTTTATTGTGATCCACACAGTCAAAGGCTTTGGCATAGTCAATAAAGCAGAAATAGATGTTTTTCTGGAACTCTCTTGTTTTTTCCATGATCCAGCAGATGTTGGCAATTTGATCTCTGGTTCCTCTGCCTTTTCTAAAACCAGCTTCAACATCAGGAAGTTCACGATTCACATATTGCTGAAGCCTGGCTTGGAGAATTTTGAGCATTACTTTACTAGCGTGTGAGATGAGTGCAATTGTGCAGTAGGTGAGCATTCTTTGGCATT
>NW_011495030.1:562239-563981 GCF_000754665.1 Bison bison bison
CTTTGCTTTTCACTTCTCTTCTTTTCACAGCTATTTGTAAGGCCTCCCCAGACAGCCATTTTGCCTTTTTGCATTTCTTTTCCACGGGGATGGTCTTGATCCCTGTCTCCTATACAGTGTCACGAACCTCAGTCCATAGTCCATCAGGCACTCTATCAGATCTAGGCCCTTAAATCTATTTCTCACTTCCACTGTATAATCATAAGGCATTTGATTTAGGTCATACCTGAATGGTCTAGTGGTTTTCCCTCTTTCTTCAATTTAAGTCTGAATTTGGCAATAAGGAGTTCATGGTCTGAGCCACAGTCAGCTCCTAGTCTTGTTTTTGCTGACTGTATAGAGCTTCTCCATCTTTGGCTGCAAAGAATATAATCAATCTGATTTCAGTGTTGATCATCTGGTGATGTCCATGTATAGAATCTTCTCTTGTGTTGTTGGAAGAGGGTGTTTGTTATGACCAGTGCATTTTCTTGGCAAAACTCTATTAGTCTTTGCCCTGCTTCATTCCGTATTTCAAGGCCAAAATGCTTGTTACTCCAGGTGTTTCTTTACTTCCTACTTTTGCATTCCAGTCCCCTATAATGAAAAGGACATCTTTTTTGGGTGTTAGTTCTAAAAGGTCCTGAGGTCTTCATAGAACCATTCAACTTCAGCTTCTTCAGCGTTACTGGTTGGGGTATAGACTTGGATTACTATGATATTGAATGGTTTGCCTTGGAAACGAACAGAGATTATTCTGTCGTTTTTGAGACTGCATCCAAGTACTGCATTTCGGACTCTTTTGTTGACCATGATGGCTACTCCATTTCTTCTGAGGGATTCCTGCCTGCAGTAGTAGATATAATGGTCATCTGAGTTAAATTCACCCATTCCAGTCCATTTCAGTTCTCTGGTTCCTAGAATGTCAACATTCACTCTTGCCATCTCTTGTTTGACCACTTCCAATTTGTCTTGATTCATGGACCTGACATTCCAGGTTCCTATGCAATATTGCTCTTTACAGCATCGGACCTTGCTTCTATCACCAGTCACATCCACAGCTGGGTATTGTTTTTGCTTTGGCTCCATCCCTTCATTCTTTCTGGAGTTATTTCTCCACTGATCTCCAGTAGCATATTGGGCCTCTACTGACCTGTGGAGTTTCTCTTTCAGTATCCTATCATTTTGCCTTTTCATACTGTTCATGGAGTTCTCAAGGCAAGAATACTGAAGCGGTTTGCCATTCCCTTCTCCAGTGGACCACATTCTGTCAGATTTCTCCACCATGACCAGCCCATCTTGGGTGGCCCCACGGGCATGGCTTAGTTTCATTGACTTAGACAAGGCAGTGGTCCTAGTGTGATTAGATTGACTAGTTTTCTGTGAGTATGGTTTCAGTGTGTTTGCCCTCTGATGCCTTCTTGCAACACCTACTGTCTTACTTGGGTTTCTCTTACCTTGGGCGTGGGGTATCTCTGCATGGCTGCTCCAGCAAAGTGCAGCCAATGCTCCTTACCTTGGACGAGGGGTATCTCCTCACCGCAGCCCTTCCTGACCTTCAACGTGGGATAGCTCCTCTAGGCCCTCCTGCGCCCGCGCAGCCACGGCTCCTTGGATGTGGGGTTGGTTCCCGGCCACCGCCCCTGGCCTCCGGCGGGGGGGCGTGGGGTAGCTCCTCCGACCCGCCACCTCTGACCTCGGACACGGCGTAGCTCCTCTCAGCCGTTCCTGCGCTGTCGCAGTCTGGTACTCTCGGCCGCTGC
>NW_011495030.1:564260-569558 GCF_000754665.1 Bison bison bison
CTTAGCGCGCTGGTCGCAGCCGCCTGCGCTTAGCACGCCAGTCATTTTAGCAGAATTAGCAAAGTGCTGTTTATTTTCTTCCAGTTTGAACAATCAATAGAGTTGTGTGTTGTATGACTGCTCTTATGACCTGAAGTTGGTAACTTAATTCACCCCTAGAAGATTCTCTGGAGGTTTGGGAGCAGCAACTGAGGAGGAATGAATAGTAAAGTACCTTCCTTTTGATTCTTATTAAGTTAAATAAAATTATTTGCTTATGTATCATTGTCATTCCTAAGTTTTTCCAGTTACTTCTTTGTATTTACATATGAAAATCTGGGGAAAATATGAAGTGACAGGGCAAGGAAAGGTAAATGATTGGATTTCACAATCAAAAGAAACAATACATATTGAACACTTACTCCTTCATTTATAGGTAAGGAAGCTCATGTTCAGAGAAGTTAAATACCTTATTACAGTCCATACGTAATTGTGGTTTTAACACTAGAAATCAGGTGCTCTAAATACCAGCCAAGAGACACATAGATGTATACAATTTTAGAGCAGATACAGATACATTGCATCACTTGCAGTGTTTTTGGTAGGCTATGCCTATTAACTTATTATATAGCATCTTTAAACTCTGGAGAGTTGCTGAGCTATTTAAACTTTCGTCACACCATGATAGGTAAAAATTTCTTTATAGTTCTACAAATTGATTTTCAGGAAAGAAATTAATAAACAACAAAAAGGAAGTCATGAAGCATTTTGTAAGTTTTATCTTTGATGATGCACACTGCTTTATATTTTATTCAAAACTCAGCCATTAAGGTAGAAGATAATTCTTCACTCTTTAGCTTTCAGACTCTGATTTGTATTAAATCCAAGAATCCTAGGGAGATTGAAACTGTCATCAGTCACTGAAAACGGATTCATTATTATATTTTAAGTCATTGATGCAGACAATTATTTATTCACTATCCAGTTATCAACAGTACATTGCTTAGTTTCAGCTTCAGCTAATGTATTTCAGGCACAAACTAAGGGCCAAGCACTATGGTGGGTATCATAATCACATAAAAAGATGAATATAACATAGTTTTTTCCTTTCAAAAGCTAATGATCCTTTAAGGATGTGCTGGGGAAAATCACACTGTATTTACTTTTATTAAACTTCAAGCAACTGTGTATACACACTCACTCACTGCAGCTCTGGGCAGTTTCATCTTCTGGGGCTATTGTGTCCCTTCATCCTTTTCTCTCAGACATATTCTTACTTTACTTTTTGTCTTGCTGCTGCTGCTGCTAAATTGCTTCAGTCGTGTCTGACTGTGTGCGACCCCATAGACGGCAGCCCACCAGGCTCCCCCATCCCTGGGATTCTCCAGGCAAGAGTACTGGAGTGGGGTGCCATCGCCTTCTCCGACTTTTTGTCTTACCGGGTTTTTATTCCCTGATTTATTTCACAGAGTCTCCAGCATTACCAGTTGCCTGATGGGGTTCCTAGACCCTGTGTTGGAATCAGTGACTTGGCCAAAGTCTGACCACACAGCCACTTCTATCCTCACATGGATAGAGCCAGTGGCTCACATGGACTTTTAGAATGGAACTGTGCAGTATGGCAGCCACATGTGGCTACTGAGCACTGGAAATGTGGCTAGCCCAAAAGAAAGTAAAATAGTAAAATATCTCATTAATATTATTTAAAGCTTTTAAGTATGTTAGATTAAATCAAACATTAAAGTTTATTTTACCTTTTAATATGGCTATTAAAATATAAAATTATGTATGTTTGCATATTACTTATATTATGTAACACTTAAAATGGAAAATCACACTGTATTTTTATGGCCCTTCTCTAGGATGAAGGTCAGCCAAGCTTTTCAGTAAGTGGCCAGAGAGTAAATGTTTTGGGCTTGAAGTCATAGACAATATGTAATGAGTACAGCTGTATTTGTGAGCTGCATAGAGGAGAGGGAGGCCATATTTTGCCTGTGGGCCATAGTTTTTGGATGCTTGATCTAGACCTTAAGCTACTGATGAATATTTTGCCCAGGGATGCTGACTTTAGTTGGTTTTTGAAACTCTGCCTCTCTTGAGTCAATTTTACTAACTTAAAACTCGTACATTCACCTTGCTGTGCAATGCTCTTAATCAGCCATTCTCCCATTTTAGAGAATGGAATAAAGGCCTGTGTTTGAGTCCCCACAGCAGAGAATCATGAAAGCAACTAATTTGCATACAAGACAGAGCATGATAAATGTAAAGCAAAATGGTGTGGGGGCACAGAAGGAGGTGGGGTGGGCACAGGGTGCTACCAATAAGCTTGTTAGCTTTCCCTTGAGAGCGCTTTTTGATTGGAGGGCAGTCATATATTTATGTTTGCAGGCACAGATTACCTTATTTTACTCTTTAAAACCTGCAAAGTATGTTATTAAGACCACTTTATAAGGAGAGAGTGGCTGAGAAAGGCTAAGGAATGTGTTATTTGTAGGAACATAGGTTGTGAGAGACAGAGCTGGGGTGAGAACTGGGCCCTGTTTGAGACCAAAGCTCACAGTCTCTTTTGCTGAGTTGTACCTCTTCCTCTGATGGTTCTGAATGTCTGACATTGTATTGGAATATCACAACGGGGCATAAACTAAAGAAATATCAATTGTCCCTTGAGTTAGCTAGTATATTAAAGGCTACTGGGAGCATGTGGTGTGGGATCAACTTTTCTTCTTTAACTTACCTGTTTGGGTCAGTTGGTAAACTGAGCACCTCCAAAAAAAACAGACTTTCTCAAAATTCAAAAGCATTATATGTTAATATTAAGGACAGTGGACAAAGAAGGAAATAATGATATCTACTGTCTCTACTGTCTATTCTCTTAATATCCTCAGGGCAGGATTTTCTAATATCTAGACATGGCCTTGGCATAGGGTGAAGTGAAGTGAAGCCGCTCAGTCATGTCCGACTCTTAGCAACCCCATGGACTGCAGCCTACCAGGCACCTCCGTCCATGGGATTTTCCAGGCAAGAGTACTGGAGTGGGTTGCCATTGCCTTCTCCGGTAGCTGATGTCAAAAATGAGACTGGTGATTCCTCTTAAAATGTGATTCATCTTTTGAGTTCAGTTTTTTTTTTTTTTTTTAAAGTAATACTGGGGAAACTTTTAAACAGAAAACTTTGTGTGTACACTTTATTATACAGTGAACCAGACATAAATATATACAAGAAACAATGAATTCTAAAACAATAGAGACCTGATACCAACTTCTTTCTTACTAGTGAACACTGTTAGCCTGATGGTTTTAAACCTTGAGGGGGGAGTGGTGAAAGGGAATACAAACCATGCTGAGACGGAGATAAAAATTCATCCTGGACAGATGTAGCTTTGAGCACACACACAGTTTTGTACACAATATCAGGCAGCTTATGGACCCTTGAAGGCCACTCATAGACTGTAATTTAAGACCCCCTGATGTGTGTTCATTGTCCCACATCTGTTGCTCTTCTGTTGGCCTGTCCGAGTTGCTTAAATGTACCCAAGACTCCCTGACTCCTAACTCCCACAATATGCTCACATATTTCAGCATCTAAGACACAGTTGTTGAGACTCCAGAAAAATTTATATGATATCTTACAATAGATGCTTAGATACTATGTCAAGAAACATGACAGAACATAAGTGTACAAGACTAAGCAATTTTTAGTTATCCTGAGTTAAGAGTAGACAACATTTTTTTTTTTTCTCAATTTAGGACGATTATATTGGTTTTTTGAATGGCAGCTACTTCTGCCTGTCAATGATATAAATATTTAAGAATGACTAGACTGGTTTAATCTATCCCTTAAAAACTTAATGTATAGATTTAAATAGCACAGAATATCATCAAAACCCTCTACAGTGAACCATAAAGAGCATCAGGAATAGGTACACTACTTGAGAGATTAGAGAACACACTGTTGTGTGCTGTTTTTGTCAAGTTGATATCATTGTATGTGAGTTCTTAATATTTTGGGAGGTGCTTATTTAAATAATTATAATTCAGACCCATGAATAAAAAATCTCCCTCACCAACCTTTTTTCACTTGCTTTATCTAAATAAATATACAGAAATAAAAATACAGCTTTTCTCCCTGGAAAGTTTTGAGTGTGGTCATAATATAGTCATGAAACCACCAGTCAATGTTTCACATTCTTTTAGACTTGATTATATTATCACTTATTATGTAAAACTTTCCTTGCCTTGGCAAATGGTCACTCTGCCTTCTGTGTTCCTATAGCACTTTGAACAGACTGTGCAGCATGTATTGGAATTATGGGCCTGCTTTTCCCAGTAGATTGCAACCTTAGTCTCATCCATCTATGTAACCCCAGCTCTAAGCACAGTGCTTAGAATAGATGCTCAAAAAATGTGTGCTTAATGAATGGGAGAATGGGCGAATGTCCATAAGAAGGACCAAAAGAAAATAGTCATAGCAGGTAGCCAAATGAAGCACTGAAATGTCTCTGCTGGGAATTAAAATTCACTCTTGGTGATATTCCTTGGCAATATTAACTTAGTGATTATAAATAGGGGCACAGGAGCTAGATGGTAAGTTTCAGAAGCTAGATGGTGAGTTACACTATCAACCACTCTGTAGTGTCCAACTCTTTGTGACCCCATGGACTGTATGGTCCGTGGTTTTCTCCAGGCCAGAATACTGGAGTGGGTAGCCTTTCCCTTCTCCAGGGGAATCTTTCCAACCCAGGAATTGAACCCAGGTCTCCCACATTGCAAGCAGATTCTTTACCAGCTGAGCCACCAAGGAAGCCCATGCTTCAATTTATTTATCTGAAATGGTTGTAAAAATATATCTACCTCATACATTGTGTTGATTATGTTACAAGTTTGACTGAGTGAGTCAGTATTTGTAGAGTGCTGACCTGTAAGACTGTGTGGATCACAATAAACTGTGGAAAATTCTGAAAGAGATGGGAATACCAGACCACCTGATCTGCTTCTTGAGAAATTTGTATGCAGGTCAGGAAGCAACAGTTAGAACTGGACATGGAACAACAGACTGGTTCCAAATAGGAAAAGGAGTACGTCAAGGCTGTATATTGTCACCCTGCTTATTTAACTTATATGCAGAGTACATCATGAGAAATGCTGGACTGGAAGAAGCACAAGCTGGAATCAAGATTGCCGGGAGAAATATCAATAACCTCAGATATGCAGATGACACCACCCTTATGGCAGAAAGTGAAGAAGAACTAAAAAGCCTCTTGATGAAAGTGAAAGTGGAGAGTGAAAAAGTTGGCTTAAAGCTCAACATTCAGAAAACAAA
>NW_011495030.1:569753-584826 GCF_000754665.1 Bison bison bison
GGTCCCATCACTTCATGGCAAATAGATGGGGAAACAGTGGAAAGAGTGTCAGACTTTATTTTTCTGGGCTCCAAAATCACTGCAGATGGTGACTGCAGCCATGAATTTAAAAGACGTTTACTCCTTGGAAGGAAAGTTATGACCAACCTAGACAGCATATTCAAAAGCAGAGACATTACTTTGCCAACAAAGGTTCGTCTAGTCAAGGCTATGGTTTTTCCTGTGGTCATGTGTGGATGTGAGAGTTGGACTGTGAAGAAGGCTGAGTGCCGAAGAATTTATGCTTTTGAACTGTGGTGCTGGAGAAGACTCTTGGGAGTCCCTTGGACTGCAGGGAGATCCAATCAGTCCATTCTGAAGGAGATCAGCCCTGGGATTTCTTTGGAAGGAATGATGCTAAAGCTGAAACTCCAGTACTTTGGCCATCTCATGCGAAGATTTGACTCATTGGAAAAGACTCTGATGCTGGGAGGGATTTGGGGCCAGAGGAGAAGGGGACGACAGAGGATGAGATGGCTGGATGGAATCACTGACTCGATGGACGTGAGTCTGGGTGAACTCCGGGAGTTGGTGATGGACAGGGGGGCCTGGCATGCTACGATTCATGGGGTCTCAAAAAGTCGGACACACTGAGCGACTGAACTGAACTGACATGTAAGAAGTACTATGTGTGTTCTTTGTTATTATTATTATTTCTATGTATAATATATTTGTAATGAAATGGAATGAACAGACAGTTCACGTGTCCTGTTTCACTTCTCCAAATTCTCACATGTCCTGTTTCACTTCCCCTAATTCTCTGGATGCACTGGGATCATGTGGATAAGGAAAGTTAGACCAAAAACCATACTGACAGAGTTGAAATGTAAATAATCATGTATCTCTTCTCTAATTTCGCCTTTAATCAAAATTTTTATAAACAGATGATGAAAATCAGTTAAGTAAAGCCATCCTCTTCTTATTGGAAAATTTTATTTATAATAATTCCAACTGTCTGTGATTCAAATGAAATAATTTCTGGTTTGGAAAGGAAACATTTGGATGGAAACAGTCATTCCTCCTTTTCCAGGTCCTAGTTGCTCCAGGGTTATAAGTCAAGTGGTAGACGGGGTGCTGAAGTCTTCCAGACTCCTAGTCACCTGTCAAGTACAGTCTAGCAGAAGAGTCCCAGAGGGGACACTGTAGTCAGGACACCATTGCTTAAAGCATTGTGCCCCTGGTGCCAAGTGTGCTGGCTTTGTTCCCAGTGAGTGGTCTGGCTTGGGAAGCTGAATGATCTGGCTAAATGAACACTGGGTTTAATTAGGAGAGTTAGATGTCAACCCAGACTTCAAAATCATTGCTTTAAACCTTTAGGTGTCAAAAGTTTTCCATTCATCCTTTGCCTGATATGTTGTTCATCGCTGTTGGTTTGGTTTGGTTTTGGTGGCTAAGTCCTGGCCAACTCTTTTGTGACCCCGTGCACTATAGCCCACCAGACTCCTCTGTCCATGGGATTTCCCAAGCAAGAATACTGGACTGGGTTGCCATTTCCTTCTCCGGGGGATCTTCCTGACCCAGAGATCAAGTGCTTGTCTTCGGCATTGGCAAGTGAATTCTTTACCCCTGAGACACTGAGGAAGCCCTGATGTGTTATTAAATGGCATAAATTAATAAATTTTTGTTGTGCACATTATAAGGATACTGTACAAAATACCATGGATATAAATTCTGACTTCAAAGGGAAGTGATGAAAGTGGCTGGGTAGAAAACTACTGTCTTTAACTCTTTACTTGATTGCAGAGACACACAAGAAACAGTCCTCAGTTCCCACTCCCCACCCTTGATACCCACATTCTTTAATGCCCACAGAAGTGTAACAAGATGACTGTTACATGGCACGTCTTTGCTAAATGTATAACCAGGAACCTCAGTCACCCTGTCTAGAGTCCATAGGAGTGAAAGTGTTCTCAGAGAGGTCCAGTGAGTATGCATGCACAAAGTTGATCTCATAAATTATGGTGAGCGTGTTCTCATTAAATATTTTTATGAAGTAAATGTTCTTGGGGATCAGTGTGGAAATATATGCTCTTTCTCAAGGAATAAGGCTAGAAACCTGACATTCAATTCCATGCCACAAATTCATCATTTCTTTAAAAGAATTTTCAGGGAAGAGGGTCTAACTAAATCTAAATTTGCCAGGTATGCTGGGTTCAGTGCAAACATGTTCTTTTTGGGCTTCCCTGGTGGCTCAGTCAGTAAAGAATCCACCTGCAATGCACGAGACCCAGGTTTGATCCCTGGGTCAGGAAGATCCCCTGTAGAAGGAAATGGCAACTCACCCCACTGTTCTTGTCTGGAGAATCCCATGGACAGAGGAGCCTGGCAGACTACAGTCCCTGGGGTCACAAGAGTCAGACACAACTTAGTTACTAAACCACCACCACCACTATACTGGGTTCAGTGCAAACACATTGTTTGCTTAGTTCTTCACTTTCCATTCATCCCTGTAAAATAATTGCAACATTAGTTACCTTTCTGTCTCTATAAATGTGTCTTAAAGTCTTCATGGGCCTATGTACTGGGATGTGAACACAAAGGTCCAAAGTAAAATTCCCAGCCTTCTGCTAAAGAAAAGAAGTATAGTTATTATTGTATGTAGATTGAAGTATATAATAACTGGATTAGCCTTTTTAGGCAATTACAGTGTGAACATGATTTATAATCTTTGATTCCTTTACCATAACTCACCAAGAACTCTCATAAGCAAATATGAGAGACAAATGAACATAATCATCTCTAAATCCATTTTAATCTGCTTGACAGGTATCTATGGGATCAACCCATTCTAAGATGTGCACAAATTAGTAGAAGAATGATTAGTATTATAAATTAATTGTTTGTAGTAATTATCTTCTAATAAAATCACATCTGTTACTAAACAATCAAGAATTTTTATAGATCCCCTTAGCTGGAAGCAAAATTCTGTTAGTAATTTTATACTTTAATTGCAGCAGTGAGGTATAGGCTCTCACTGAAGCCATCAAATGATTAACTTTCTCAGTGTACAGACTGGGCCCTTTTTTGCAGCTGTCTGGTGGCTCCACTTTAGCTTCTGATCCGTCTATAGCTATAACAAGTGCCTCTACCCTCCCATCCTGTGAGCCCACAAGGGGTAGACATTGCCATACGTTGTAAGTAACTTTGAAGTGTCCCTGCTACTTAGCGGTATTAACGTCCTCTGTTTTGTATTGAAATGCCTGTTCATCCTGACATTAAAAAAATTTTTAAAGCCATGGAAAACTCTATTAAAAAGTACATGAGCAAATGCCTTTGTAATTAAAACCACCAACAAAGAAAATCTTCAATTCCTTCCCCAAGTGGAGCTGAGTACTCTAGAGATTCCCTTCAATTTTATTTCACACTTAAGTAAACCTGCCTCCTAAATTTGCCAATTTCTTAATAGTGATCTTGCTTTGAATTCCCAAGGATGTCGAGAAAATTTAGTTCATTCATTGATAGTGCTCCAATAATGCATTTAGTTAAGTTCAGAGGAAAAAGAAAAAAAAAAATTAACTCTGATTGCTTCTGGAAGGAATCTTTTAAGCTGAAAAATGAGAGGAGTTAAAAAGTTCTATAAATCCATGAATCCTAACATACTTGTGATCCTGAGCAAAAGTGATTTGCAAAGCAGAGCTCCCAGTCTGTCTTAACTTTGCAGGCTTTCACAGAGGAAGCTACAGATAAAGCCTATTGTAATAATACAAACAGATGCCATGGAGACAGTTATCTTTGTCTTATGCATGCATTTTAAAAATGAGTGCTTTTCATTATCTCCTCCATGTAAAAGCCAAATTCACTGTCTAATTAAGATACATTAAGAAGTAAGATTTAAAAAGTAAATATCGTTTTCTAGTAAAAGTATCAGCCATGTTCAGGGATATTAGTCATTCAACAGAAACTTTATGAACCACAACTTTTTGTCAGGCATATGTGTAAAACATGAATAAGTCGTTTTTCCTATCCTCCTAGTACTTACAGTCTTGAGAGTTTGATTTTGTGTGTGTGTCGTTTTGTGTTTTGTGGGATTTTTTTTTGGCAACAGTGAACAAGTATGTATCAATAAAGCCGGCTACAAAGTAAAATAAACAATGATAGGATTATGAAGGTCATGAAGAGGCTGAGCTGTAAAAAAGGAAGGGGTGAAAAAGGGAAATTATTAGCAAGGAATGCATTCTTTCAGGGAATGTCACCCTCTAAAGGGGAACAGAGTATCCTTACCAGTGCTGACTAGGTAATTCCAGGTTGATGGGTTAAAGGGTGTATTCCTGGCAGGGGAGGGAGGGCGAGACTGCGATTAGGTATTAAGTTTTGGTTTGTGACATGAGATTTAGCACAAGTGACTCCATTTGGAGCCTGCTGTCTCACTTTTAACATGGCTTAAGTTTTCAAAGGAATTTAAATTTCCACCAGGCTCTGCTTTGGCAAACAGGTTCATTGTGTGTTTGTGCTATCAGAAAAAGTTAAGTATTCATGACTTTTAAGAAGTCAATGGATGGGATCATTTCTTTGTATCAATGTTAGTAGTAATTATAGACCTAATGGAACATATGGATCATGTGTTGGCCTTCTGATCAGAATTTAAAAGTTGAGAATCATTGCAATATCTCTTGAATGCACTCCCACCGCTTGATTGCTTCAAGAACTACTGTTTTCCATCTGTGTCATATTCCTTTTTCAAAAGGATAAAGTCAAAAAGACAAGAGATCAACCCATTCCATAGCTATAAATAGTCTTGGGTTTCATGACATCACTATAAAGTATCATTAGAAGTTATTTATTCTGAGGTTAAACATAATCAGCCAAGGAAAGAATTAAAGCAAAAGTCTAGTTTAGAGGCTGGCAAACTTTTTCTGTAAAGGGTCAGCTAGGGAATATTTTAGAATATGTGCACCACACAAGTTTAACTATTGAACTCTGCCATTGAAGTACAAAAACAGCCAGAGACAAAATGTCAATTAATACATGACTGTGCTTCTATAAAACTTTACAGATGGACACAAACATTTAAATTTCATGCAGTGTACATATGTCATTGATTCTTTTTTTTTTTAATTTTTTAACTGGAGGAAAATTGCTTTACAATGTTGTATTGTTTTTTCTGTATTGTATTTGCATATAATAATGCAAATAAGTCATAATTATGCATATATCACCTCACTCTTGAATCCTCCGTCCCTTACCCCCATGCCACCCCTCCAGGTCATCACAGAGTACCAGACAGGGCTTCTTGTACTGTACCAAAATTCTCACTAGCTATCTGTTTTACACATGGCAGTGTATATATGCCAATGCTACTTTCTCTGTTTGTCCCAGCCCTTCCTTCCCCCAGTGTCTACAAGTCCATTCTCCATATCTGCATCTCGATTTCTTCCTTGGAAATACACTCATCAATACCATTTTTCTAGATTCCATATGTATACATTAATATATTGTTTTATGAGTTCTTGTTTCCTTCTAACTTACTTCATTCTGTTTAACAGGCTCTAGGTTCATCCACCTCACTAGAACTGACTCAAATTTACTTTTTATGGCTGAGTAATACTCCATTGTATCTATGTACCACATCTTCTTTATCCATTGATTCTTTTTCACCATTTTAGAATATAAAAACTATTCTTGTCTCATGTACTATACAGAAGCAGCCAGTGAGCTGGGTCTGGCCTGCAGGCAGTAGTTTGCCTCCCACCATGGGCAGTTCCCCTTCCTCTCTATCAACAAGTGTTCTTTGCCTCTCCCTGGACTTTTTCCAGACAACTACTATTCTTTGGTTACCAACAGTACATATTTGACAGGTATAAGGGAGCATATAAGATGGGCACCATTACCAGGTATTGTTTTGCTTGAGATTATTTCGGAAATACATATTTTTTTCTCCAACTGATTATATATTTGCGTTAGAGAAAGAAACACTCTCTTCCTTCGCCACCCTCCCCAGATCCCAGTACCTCTCTGTCTGACCCTAACTCTATCTCTATTTCTCTAATTTAAATCCCCTTATTTGGTTAGATATTTTAACTCAAAAATTTCTTTTGGAACTGACTTCCTCAGAAGTGAGGTTAAAACTTAAGAAATAAATTTTGCTTATGAAAATGTGAACAATCACTTCCTAATATTTACAGTGAAATTACAAGCTTGTTCCTTAAGAAGCAAGCAGTTAGTTTTAGCAGTCATTATGCAGAACAGAAATCAGGCATCAATTTGCTAATTCCTATTTCCTACTCTAACATCAGTTAGAATTCAATTTCTGGCTAGAGCATATGAATAATTAAAAGGGTTGAAGTTTCATGATTTGCATTATGTCTGGATGGGCTAAGATGTATTCACTTAAGTTCTTTATAAAAAAATAGTTTCAGGGACTTCTACTAAAAGTCTTGAGATTTTCACAACTGGAAATGTATAAGGTTTACTAGGATTTCTACGATATGTAATAAAACTTCATAATAACTTTTAAATCATTGAGGGTTGCATCTATGTTTATATTTTCCTGGCCATGTCAATTAATAAAAGAATTATAGTGCTTAGTTTAGCAGATATTATAAAAATATTGAGATGTTATTTTGAACATGAGATCTACTTCTATGACAGTAAAATTTCGTATGAGGTAATTTGACTTTTTTTTCATGTTAATTATAGGGTACTTTGATTTACTTCAACGACCCAAGTAAATTCTTGGTTCTTGGTTCTTTCTTTCTTTCTTAATTAATGCTACTCAAATTAGGGCTTCACACAGTAATTTGAAGTGTTTGTTCTTAACACATACACCCCCACCACCAAATGTTTGTGTATCTTCCAATGCAGGAATGTTTTCTATTTATTTTTATTTTCTTATTTATTTCTGGCCATGCTATGTGGCTTCTGGGATCTTCCCAACTAGGGATCGAACCTGGGGCCCCAGCAGTGACAGCACCAAGTCCTAACCACTGGACCACAAGAGAATTCCCTCTATTGACTTTTATTCCAGGTTTTGGGTAAAGGATGGAAGTTAAGATCTAGTATTTCACTGAAATGTTTCCAAGGCTTTTTAATACCTAAATTATTGTTATTTTTGTGAATGTTTTATTTAAAATGAAAATTTAAAACTGCAACAGTAGTTTGATGTCTGTTTTCACCTCTGCCCTTACCCTAGCAATATCATTTTGTGCTGTTTTCCAGTGGTTAGTTCCAGCTAAGATCAATACCAATTATTGGTTGGACAAGCATATCAGATAAAAATAATTAGCTTAAAAATATTCTATCTACCCTGTTTTTTGGGGGGTGGGGGCGGGGGGAACACCAAAATTCTCTTTTCAGGAGCTCATGCTTCTTCCATTTCAGGGCTAGAGATGAAAGAACAAAACTGAAATAATTCTAGCCCTTTCCTGTTTTGTAAACTGCCCTCCTTCCTTATGCCTTGTGATATAAGATGCCTTATTCCATTGGTCAATTGTGGACCTGAGAAAGGAATGCTTTTGGAATAAGGAAACAATTCCTGTCAAAGAATGGATCAGCATAATTTTAGAGCAGTTAAGAAAAAATAAAAAGTTAAGCTATATTGGGGAACTGATGAAAATTTAATATGCTTGACATATATCAACTCTTTATGTTCTTTTATACTGATTTTTTCAAAGGGCAATGAAGATCTGTTGAAAAGCATTAAGACCAACCAGTTTTCTATGACATAGTTAAAAATATTTTAAAGTTTATTCTCATTTTGAACAACAACTGATTCAGGAAGTTTCTGTGATTATACTCTCCATTACTGTATGGAAAATTTCAAGTACCACACTAAAAGTGCCAAATTTCCCACTGAAGAATTAACTAAATGGTATATAATATTTCTTACAAAATATATTTTGACTATTTTATATGTATCTATCTCTTGTGTCAAAAATCACTTTAAGGAATAATAACCAATTTGACTTAATTGGGCCCACTACTGAAGTATATTAATTTTTTTTCATTTAAAAGAGGCAAATTATATGAGATGTATTGCTTATTCCAGGAAGTAGGTCTGTAATTGTTAACAGTATGTTAAATATTTTATAGTGTCTTAATGCTTTTATTTAAGCAAAAGGAATTATGTATAAACTGGCTGCTTGTTCCATAAGATTGCAAGGAAGAAAGTTACCGTTTCTAATCTGTTTTCAAGGTGTAATGTTGTCCTTCAGTCACTGAGTCACCTCTGACTCTTTATGATCCCATGAACTGCAGGATGCCAGGTTTCTCTTTCCTTCACTATCACCCTGAGCTTGCTCAAACTCATGTCCATTGAAGTCAGTGATGCCATCCAACTATCTCATCCTCTGTCGCCCCCTTCTCCTTTTGCCCTCAATCTTTCCCAGCATCTGGGTCTTTTCCAGTGAGTCAGCTCTTCACATCAAAGTGACCAAAGTTTTCTAGCTTCAGCTTCAGCATCAGTCCTTCCAATGAATATTCAAGGTTAATTTCCTTTAGGATTGACTGGTTTGATCTCCTTGCTGTCCAAGGGACTCTCAAGAGTCTTCTCAAGCACCACAGTTCAAAAGCATCAGTTCACGATGCTCATCCTTCTTTGTGGTACAACTCACATCCATACATGACTACTGGAAAAACCATGGCTTTCACTATATGGACCTTTGTTGGCAGAATGATGACTCTGGTTTTTAATACACTGTCCAGATTTGTCATAGCTATCCTTCCAATAAGTAAGCATCTTTTACTTTCATGGCTGCAGTCACTTGTCCCCATTGATTTTGGAGCCCAGGAAAATGAAATCTGACACTTTTCCACATTTTCCCCATCTGCTTGCCATGAAGTGATAGGACTGATGCCATGATCTTGGTTTTTTGAATGTTGAGTTTTAAGCCAGCTTTTTCACTCTCCTCTTTCACCTTCATTAAGAGGTTCTTTAGTTCCCATTCATTTTCTACCATTAAAGTGGTATCATCTACATATCTGAGGTTGTTGATTTTTTTCCTGGCAATCTTGATTCCAGCTTGTTTTTCATCCAACCCAGCATTTTGCATGATGTACTCTGCATATAATTTAAATAAACAGGGTGCAATATACAGCCTTGGTGTACTCCTTTCCCAATTTTAAACCAGTCAGTTTTTCCATGTAACTGTTTCTGCTTGTCCTGCATACAGGTTTCTCAGGTGGTAGGTAATGTGATCTGGTATTACCATCTTTTTAAGAATATTCCACAGTTTGTTGTGATCCACATAGTTAAAGACAGACTTTTTTTTTTGGAATTCCCTTGCTTTTTCTACAATCCAGCATATGCTGGCAATTTGATCTCTGATTCCTCTGCCTTTTTGAAATCTAGCTGTATATCTGAAAGTTCTTGGTTCATGTACTGCTGAAGCATAGCTTGAAGGATTTTGAACATAATCTTGCTGACCTATGAAATGAGTGCAGTTGTACAGTCATTTGAACATTCTTTGACATTGCCTTTCTTTGGGATTGGATTGATAACTTACTGCTGAATTTTCCTAATTTGCTTGCAAAATGGCTGCAGCACTTTAACAGCGTCAGCTTTAGATCTGAAATAGCTCATCTGGAATTTCATCACATCCACTAGTTTTGTTTGTAGCAATGCTTCAGGTGTATACCATGGATTTAAAAGATCAACGCTTTATTTTATACTGGTAGCTACTTCTTCAGTCTTCTTGTTTAGCTTCTGTGCTCACTTCAACTGCTAAAAAGAACTTCCCGGTAAGGTTGTTGTTGAGATAAATTAGAGGAACTGTCTGGTATGTTATAAACCATTTTTGCCCTACAAGGCATTTTGCAAACCTGTGTACAGTAGTTCCCCCTTGTCTGTAGGGGATATGGTCCAAAATCTCTGGTGGATGCCTGAAAAAGCATATAGTATCCAACTCTATAGGGTTGATTCTTGAACACTGTTGGAGTCAGGGGCACTGGCCTCCAAGAAGTCCAAAATCCTACAATTTTACAGTCAGTCCTTCATATCCATCGTTCCACTTCTGTGGACTCAACCAACTGCATGATTCGTGGATTGTTTCATACTATGTTATATATTTAAGGGGGAAAAAATCTGATTGTAAGAGGACCAACACAGTTCAAACCAATGTTGTTTAAGGGTCCACTTGTATGTAATTTTTTTGTATGTTTCCCTATACATACCTATGATAAAATTTAGTGCGTAAATTAGGCACAGTAAAAAACAAACAACAGTAACTAATAATCAAATAGAACCATTATAGCAATATACTCTAACAGAAGTTATGTGAATATGGCCTCTCTCTTTCAAAATGACTTATCATACAAATTTAATGCCTTTTCCATCTTAACCGAGCGCTTGTCATATACACCGGCTGTGACTTTTGTAATCTGGGGTGTGACAGCAGAACTAGCACAAACCTCTTTTCTTCTCTCCCTTGAGGTATGACAGCAAAACTGGCACAATGTCACAGATAGAAGATTCATTCTTACCGTGATAGATGGGAGATAATATATCAGTGAAAGTTGCTCAGTCATGTCTGACTCTTTGCGACCCTATGGATTATACAGTCCATGGAATTCTCCAGGCCAGAGTACTGCAGTAGGTATGCTATGCTATGCTATGCTAAGTCGCTTCAGTCGTGTCCAACTCTGTGCGACCCCATAGACGGCAGCCCACCAGGCTCCGTCATCCCTGGGATTCTCCAGGCATGAATACTGGAGTGGGTCGCCATTTCCTTCTCCAGTGCATGAAAAGAGAAAAGTGAAAGTGAAGTCGCCTTTCCCTTCTCCAGGGCATCTTCCCCACCCAGGGATCGAATCCAAATCTCCTGCCCTGCAGGCGGATTCTTTACCAGCTGAGCCACAAAGGAAGCCCAGGAATACTGGAGTGGGTAGCCTATCTCTTCTTCAGGGAATTTTCCTGACCCTGGAATTGAACCCAGGTCTCCTGCATCGTAGGCAGATTCTTTACCAACTGAGCTATCAGGAAAGCCCATAGATCTTAGCAACCTCAGCATACAATTTCTTTTTCTTTCCTTAAGTCAAAAACTTTCACCTTTTTACTTAAAGGAAATGCTTTACAGCTTCTCTTTGCAATATCTGAATGTCTAACATCATTACTCTTTGTGCTTTGGGGCCATTAAGTAAAATAAGGGTGAGCTGAACACAAGTACTGTGATGCTGTGACAGTGGATCCGATAACCAAGGTGGCTGGCTACTAAGGGACTGATGGGAGAGATATGCTAGTCAAAGATGATTTAATGTTCCAGGCAGGATGGAGTGGGACTGCATGAGATTTCATCACTGCTACTCAGAGCATCACTCAACTTAAAGCTTATGAATTGTTTATTTCTGGAATTTTCCACGAAATATTTTCTGACGTAAGTGGATCATGGGTTACTGAAAATGCTTAAAGTGAAACAGTGTAGCTCCAGGGAGGTGGGCGGATACTATTGCATTTTCTTTACCTGGTAAACTTTGTCTTTACCCTGCTGCTGCTGCTAAGTCGCTTCAGTCGTGTCCGACTCTGTGCGACCCCATAGACGGCAGCCCACCAGCGTCCCCCGTCCCTGGGATTCTCCAGGCAAGAACACTGGAGTGGGTTGCCATTTCCCTCTCCAATGCATGAAAGTGAAAAGTGAAAGTGAAGTCGCTCAGTCCTGTCCAACTCTTCACGACCCCATGAACTGCAGCCTACCAGGCTCCTCCGTCCATGGGATTTTCCAGGCAAGAGTACTGGAGTGGGGTGCCATTGCCTTCTCCTGTCTTTACCCTAGCCATCTAATAACTCTCATGTTAAAACTCCATTTTCCTTTCAAATTCCTGAAAGAGTGTTTTTTGGAATGGAAGCCAAGGCTTTGTTTGCTGTTTCCTTCCCCTGAGGTAGCTCGTTCACACTCTTATTTTTACTGAAATCATAGTGTGCAAACACAAGGATTTCTGTCATTTTTATGGAAACTACCAGAAGACAGTTGAATTTGTTCACCGTGATGGCAGTGTTAAGCGAGAGACATTTATTAATTCCTGTGAATGAATCAGTTTTACTGCTACACAAAGTGCGAATTTGAGAAGGATGAATAATTACTTCTTGAGCTGATATTGTTCCGACCACATAGTATATAGTTCAAAATGTATCTATATTTTTTTAAAATAATGCATAATTAGTAAATATAGCCTTATGTCCTCAAGTAATCCCTAATGTGTTTTACCACTTCACACAACATTGCATATAATTCTGTCTAAAAAATGTTTGCCCAGCAAAACTGACATGAGTGCCAGTCCATCTTCCTTACTCTCCTAT
This sequence comes from Bison bison bison, assembly GCF_000754665.1. Classification (NCBI taxonomy): domain Eukaryota; kingdom Metazoa; phylum Chordata; class Mammalia; order Artiodactyla; family Bovidae; genus Bison; species Bison bison. The sequence continues at coordinate 582,019 of NW_011495030.1, forward strand.
CTAATTCTTTTCCTCCTTAACCACTATCTACCTCACTAGGAAAAACCTGGGTTAGACACTTGAACTCAAGCAAGTTCAAAGTAGTACAAGTTAAATTCATTTTGAACTCAGTGAGTAGCTTTATTTTAAGCTTTGAGAAGAAAAACTAGTGTGTATTTTCATAGAAGCAATCTTTTTCCTCCTTTTATACTCAAATCTTTGAAATGATATTCGTAAAAATTCTACTATCTGTGGCACCAGATTGCATTTCAAATGATGATAGTTGATGTTAGCTGATACTTCCATAATGTTCCTCACGCTGTACCAAGAACTGTCCAAAGTACCATAGATGTGTCAACTCATTTAATCCACACAGCAACCCTAAGAGGTAGGTACAAGTATAACTGCTGTTTTACAGATGAGGAAACTTGGGACACAAAGAGGTCAAGCAACATGCTCAAGGGCACAGAGCTAATATAGTTGATAGCAGAGCTGGGATTTCAACCCAGCTTCTTCAAGATCATTCTGCCTTTCTAATATCATTAGCATTCAGTTTTGTCCAGCCCCTACTGAGATTTCAAGATGCAATTTTGGCTGAACAAACAAATGTGAATATTAAACACATAGACTGAAATTTATGTCTGTTGCACTTTGGTACAAAATTAGATATGGTGGATTTCACTACAGCTTACTGAAAGATATTAAAAGGGAAAGATGGGGTAACAGTAATATTGAATATGCATTATGAGCCACGATTGTCCAGTAAGGGGGAAATTTTTCAGGTTTGTAGAAAAGGGAGGATGAAGCCAAGAAAGGTTAGTTAATAAATGTACTGAGTAACTGTGTCCTGCTCCAAAGCTTCTCTGCTCTGAAACTAGACTGAGTAACTGTGTCCTGCTCCAAAGTTTCTCTGCTCTGAAACTAGACCTTCCTCAGTGTCAACCAGAGAAGCCTAACAGCTATGTATCTATGGGGGCCAACCTGCAGGCCACCAGTTTGTAACTTGGTTTTAAATAATTGATACTGTTTTCATACAATCACTGCATACCATGGTATTACTTGCTTATTTGGAGCTTCCTCTTTTACAAAAAAATGCATAAGTCAATATTTATAACATCCTTTCTCAGAGAACATTTTCTAATACCTACTATGTATCCAGTACCATTTTAAGCTATTTACATAAATTTACTTTTTATCCTTCATAACACTTCTATACAGTCAGCCATACCATTAGGTTCATCTCACAAATAAGGGTACAGAAGAGGAAAGGGCCTTGTCGGTGGCATAGTTGGCATTTAGATCTGAACAAGCTTCATAGTCTAATCTCTTAAAAATGATTCTTTGCTAAGTGTTAGAATCAAGAGTACTAAAATTAACTAACTGACACATGGTCCTACATTATCCAACTGAGTTCTTGGGCCCATCTGTCCTCCCCATGAGGCTTATATGTACCTGCCACTCTATACCTGGAAAGATGCTCAGAGCAAACACAAAGGAAAAGTTAGGAAGTGTTAAAAGTAACAACCTGGGATCTCTGCTGATGAAATCCATGCCAGAAAGCTCAATTATAACAATATCAAGCTCAATTATAACAATATCCTTTAAAAATGTTAGTAATTGAATTATCTTGTGAGATATACACAAGGACCGAAATTATAATCCATGATGCTGTATAATGAAGAATGCTTTGCAGTGCCGCTAGTATGCATAAACAGTGGTTTTTAACAACCACAAAGAAAATAGTTTTCTTTACAAATATATAGATGTCTTGTATTACTAGATAAAATTTAAAGGAGAAACCTTCTCTCTTAATAGGTCCGATGCTTACTTGGTTTAGCTGCAGTTTTACTACTAAGTGTCAATCAGAAAGCAAACACTGGGGATGATTAGGGTGGAGTTAGAGGTGAGGTGGGGAGAAGGCAATGGCACCCCACTCCAGTACTCTTGCCAGGAAAATCCCATGGATGGAGAGGCCTGGTGGGCTGCAGTCCAGGGGGTCGCTAGGAGTTGGACATGACTGAGTGACTTCACTTTCACTTTTCACTTTCATGCATTGGAGAAGGAAATGGCAACCCACTCCAGTGTTCTTGCCTGGAGAATCCCAGGGACGGGGGAGGCTGGTGGGCTGCTGTCTATGGGGTCGCACAGAGTCGGACGCGACTGAAGCGACTTAGCAGCAGCAGAGGTGAGGTGACAGCAGCAGGATAGGTGGTCAGTGCATAGGGGAAAAGGGGGCAATCTGGTGAAATACCCATGACCTTTGGTAACAGAATATGTAGACTATAAAACTCCACCTGCGATATGAAGTTAAAAATACAAATATTGAATATGCACATGTGCGTGCACATGCTCAGTTGTGTCCGACTCTTTGTGACCCCATGAACTGTAGCCTGCCAGGCTCCTCTGCCCATGGGATTTCCATGGCAAGAATACTTAAGTGGGTTGCCATTTCCTACTCTAGGGTAATCTTCCCAACCCAAGGATCCAACTCATGTTTTCTAAGTCTCCTGCATTTGGCAGGCAGATTCTTTCCCAGTGAGCCACCTGTGGAGTCCCTGAATATGCAGATGAACAAGGACCAAAGGGTAATGTAGTTTTTAAGCAACGCATTGAGGGTGTGAGTATAAGTAACTGTTTTGCTTTCTGCGATAAAGGACAGAAATGGTATGGACCTAACAGAAGCAGAAGATATTAAGAAGAGATGGCAAGAATACACAGAAGAACTGTACAAAAAAGATCTTCATGACCCAGATAATCACGATGGTGTGATCACTGACCTAGAGCCAGACATCCTGGAATGTGAAGTCAAGTGGGCCTTAGAAAGCATCA
>NW_011495030.1:586035-588692 GCF_000754665.1 Bison bison bison
AGTCCCTTGGACAGCAAGGAGATCCAACCAGTCCATTCTGAAGGAGATCAGCCCTGGGATTTCTTTGGAAGGAATGATGCTAAAGCTGAAACTCCAGTACTTTGGCCACCTCATGCGAAGAGTTGACTCACTGGAAAAGACTCTGATGCTGGGAGGGATTAGGGGCAAGAGGAGAAAGGTACAACAGAGGATGAGATGGCTGGATGGCATCACTGACTCGATGGACGTGAGTCTGAGTGAACTCTGGGAGTTGGTGATGGACAGGGAGGCCTGGCGTCATGCTATTCATGGGGTCGCAAAGAGTCGGACACAACTGAGCGACTGATCTGATCTGATCTGATTTCAGTACTATCTGTAATGAACTATTTAAAAAGAAGGGAAAGAAACATATTAAAGATCAAAAAATTTGGAAGTGAAATAAATATACTGCAAGTAAAACAAATAATATATAGAATACTATTTTGTGGAAATTAAAGAATACACATATCTTTCATAGTAGTCTTTAATATATATATATATCAATCATTGTATATGAATATGTATATCAATGTATGTACATCATACATTGGTTCTAGTGAATTACCTATCTAGAAATTGGTTCAAGGTGATTATTCTTTGTGTATTTGTATTGTAGTATATAGTTTGGTATATACTTTTTTAAGTCTAGCTGAGTTCTCAGACATAACTGATGTCAAAGACATCAAGTTACAAGTTACTTTTTTCTAAGTAACTTCAACACATTTCAAACTGTATACTTTTAATATTATCCATATACTTACTGGTACTACTGTAGAAATATTTTCTAGTGTATGTATATTAGTTAAGGTAAAGCCTGCTGCTGAGGCAGATGAATTTAATGGTTTAGCACAACAGGAGTTTCTGTCTCACTTATATCAGAGTGCAGTGGGAGTAATCTTGGTTGGGTACTTCTTCTCCAAGCAGTGATTCAGGGTCCCAGAGCTCTATCTTGTGATTGTAGTGTCATCAGTTTGACACCCAGACTCGCTTTGGGGGCCATATTCACTCCAACCAGCCGGTCACCTGTAGGGGGTTGTTCATGAACTGACAGGATCTGGAAATAGAATGCATTCTTTTGCCCAATTCTGATGGATAGAACTCAGCAACAGGAGCATACCTAACTAAAGGGAGGTTTGGAAACATGGTGTAGCTGAGTGTCTGTTAAGGAAGAAGAACAGAATTTAGTGAGCACATAGTCTCTGCCGTTGACCCTCTTGGTAACCATATTTCTATTTCACTTTTCTCCCCTATGTGCAACATTCTCATCCCCTTCCCATGAGAAATTTTGAACTCTTAGAGTCAACAGTCATTAGTAAAAATTCCAGTGATCTGTAACTATAAATTAAGTTTTATAATTTAGCAGAAACAAAGTGGAGGAGGGAGGAGCCTGATTCAAGCTACCCATTACAAAAATCACAGTCACAGCTACAAAAGTTAACGAAAACTGCAAAAAATATCACCTTCTCAATAAAATGAATTTTCAACATTGCCTATACTTATAAAATTATTATATATCTTTTCTTTTCCAGATTCTTTTCTATTATAGGTTATTATAGGATATTAAATATAGTTCCCTGTGCTATACAGAAGGCCCTTGTTGTTTTTTTATGTATAATAGTGTGTATCTGTTAATCCAAATTCCTAATATATTATCTCTCCTCTTACCCTTTTGGTAACTATCAGTTTGTTCTCTATGTCTGTGAGTCTATTTCTGTTTTGTAAATAAGTTCATTTGTATCACTTTTTTAGATTCCAAATATGAGTGATATCATTTGGTATTTGTCTTTCTCTGACTTTACTTAGTATGATAATCTCTAGATCCACCCATGTTGCTGCAAATGACATTATTTCATTCTTTTTTTTTAGTGGCTGAGTAATATTCCATTGTGTTTGTGTGTGTGTGTGTGTGTGTGTGCATGCATGCCACATCTTCTTTATCAATTCATCTGTTAATAGACATTTAGGTTGCTTCCATGTCTTGGCTATTGTAAATAGTGCTGCTATGAACACTGGGGTACATGTATCTTTTTGAATGATAGTTTTCTCTGAATATGTGCCAAGGAGTGGGATTGCTGGATCACATGGTTACCCTGCTTTTTGTGTTTTAAGGAGCCTCCATACTGTTTTCCACAGTAACTGTACCAATTTACATTCTTAGCAAGTGTAAGAGGGTTCCCTTTCCTCCATACCCTCTCCACCATTTGTTACTTCTAGAGTTTTTGATGATGGTCATTCTGACTATCATGAGGTGATACTTCTTTGTAATTTTGATTTGCATTCCTTGGAAGGAAAGTCATGACCAACCTAGATAGCATATTCAAAAGCAGAGACATTAATTTGCCAACAAAGGTCCGTCTAGTCAAGGCTATGGTTTTTCCTGTGGTCATGTATGGATGTGAGAGTTGGACTGTGAAGAAGGCTGAGCGCTGAAGAATTGATGCTTTTGAACTGTGGTGTTGGAGAAGACTCTTGAGAGTCCCTTGAACTGCAAGGAGATCCAAGCAGTCCATTCTGAAGATCAGCCCTGGGATTTCTTTGGAAGGACTGATGCTAAAGCTGAAACTCCAGTACTCTGGCCACCTCATGTGAAGAGTTGACTCATTGGAAAAGACTCTGATGCTGGGAGGGATTGGGGGCAG
>NW_011495030.1:588792-590207 GCF_000754665.1 Bison bison bison
CTGGATGGCAAACCGACTCAATGGACATGAGTTTGAGTGAACTCCCGGAGATGGTGATGGACAGGGAGGCCTGGCATGCTGCAATTCATGGGGTCGCAAAGAGTTGGACACGACCGAGCGACTGAACTGAACTGAACTAAACTGAATAATTAGTGACATGAGCATTTTTTCGTATGCCTGTTGGCCATCTGTTGTAAACTCTTTTAGAGAAACTTCCATTCATTTATTAGTCTCCTTTAAGTTGAACTTTAAACTGTCAATTTGCTTTCAGAAAGCAAAACCTCATGCCTTGTTTCAGCCGCCACACCCTCTACCACCCTGAAGCTTAGGTTTGGGAGAAGACAACATTAAAAACGCTGTAAAAGGAGGGAATTACAATGATATCCTTTAGACTTTTTGTTCATTAATATGTACTTTTGTTATACTTTCATAAATATTTAGAGAGTGCATTTCTTTAGCTTAGAAAAAGGAAGAGAGTTCCAGAAAAACATCTATTTTTGCTTTATTGAATATGCCAAAGCCTTTGACTGTGTGGATCACAATAAACTGTGGAAAATTCTGAAAGAGATGGGAATCCCAGACCACCTTACCTGCCTCTTGAGAAACCTATATGCAGGTCAGGAAGCAACAGTTAGAACTGGACATGAAACAACAGACTGGTTCCAAATAGGAAAAGGACTACATCAAGGCTGTATATTATCACAGTGTTTATTTAACTTATATGCAGAGTACATCATGAGAAATGCTGGGCTGGAGGAAGCTCAAGCTGGAATCAAGATAGCTGGTAGAAATATCAATAACCTCAGAGATGCAGGTGACACCACCCTTATGGCAGAAAGTGAAGAGCAACTCAAAAGCCTCTTGATGAAAGTGAAAGTGGAGAGTGAAAAAGTTGGCTTAAAGGTCAACATTCAGAAAACGAAGATCATGGCATCTGGTCCCATCACTTCATGGGAAATAGATGGGGAAACAGTGGAAACAGTGGCAGACTTTACTTTTTTGGGCTCCAAAATCACTGCAGATGGTGACTGCAGCCATGAAATTAAAAGACACTTACTCCTTGGAAGGAAAGTTATGACCAACCTAGATAGCATATTCAAAAGCAGAGACATTACTTTGCCAACAAAGGTCTGTCTAGTCAAGGCTATGGTTTTTCCTGTGGTCATGTATGGATGTGAGAGTTGGACTATAAAGAAAGCTGAGTGCCAAAGAATTGATGCTTTTGAACTGTGGTGTTGGAGAAGACTTTTGAGAGTCCCTTGGACTGCAAGGAGACCCAGCCAGTCCATCCTAAAGGATATCAGTTCTGGGTGTTCACTGGAGGGACTGATGTTGAAGCTGAAACTCCAATACTTTGGCCACCTGATGCGAAGAACTGACTCATTTGAAAAGACCCTGATGCTGAGAAAGATTGA
>NW_011495030.1:590511-599055 GCF_000754665.1 Bison bison bison
ACAACCCACTCCAGTGTTCTTGCCTGGAGAATCCCAGGGACGGGGGAGCCTGGTGGGCTGACGTCTATGGGGTTGCACAGAGTCGGACACGACTGACTCGACTTAGCAGCAGCAGCAGGGAAGCCTGGCGTGCTGCGGTTGATGGGGTCGCAAAGAGTCGGACATGACTGAGTGACTGGACTGAACTTAGCTTAGAAATAAAGGTCAAAAGTGAAAGTTGCTCAGTCACATCTGTCTTTTTGCATTCCCTTGGACTGTAGCCTGCCAGGCTCCTCTGTCCATGGAATTCTCCAGGCCAGAATACTGGAATGGGTAGCCTTTCCCTACTCCAGGGGATCTTCCCAACCTAGGGCTCAAAGCCAGGTCTCCTGCATTGCAGGCAGATTCTTTACCATCTGAGTCACCAGGGAAACCTGAAATAAAGGTTACTGGATATCAAATACATTTTTCTTTAAAAAAATTTTTATTTCACTACTGAAAAGGCAAGGCAAAAAAGTTACAAATTTATTAGAATGTTGCATTCATTTCTATGTGGGAGAATAAAGTAGTCAAAGACACCTCACAAGCTCTCCAGGTCACTAAACAGAAAGATAAAGTAGCTCGCAGATACTATATTACCCTTAGGCCAGGGCTCCCAGTGACTGAATTCACAGTTCAGTTCTCTGATCCTTGATAAAGTAGTAGGTTCAGAAATTTGCTGTTCAGTTGTTCCTTAAGGAAATAAATTCAGATTAAAGTTAAGAGTTTTTCTACAACAAAAGATCCAGTGTTTATGTTTGAAAATGAAGTGCTCTGAGTTGTCAGAATAACAATGCTTACAAATAGTTTTTATCTCATAGAGTTGCAGACAAGTAGAATACAGTCCAGCATAGAAAATGCCTGTATCCGTTATCACGGGGTGCCAGACATTCAGCCTAGATGGTGTAAAAATTCAAAGTTTAAGAATTAATGAGACCATGGGATAAAAGTAAGCGAGAAAGATCAACAAATACATAAATGTTACAAGGAATTTGGGCATTCATTGTGATTTTCTAGCATAGACCATGAGTTAAGGAGAGACTAAAATGAGCTGGAAAGGCCAGTCATGAAAAGCGTCACGGAAGAACATGAACCTGAGGAAGGGGTTGAAGGTGGCCTTTTCCAATATAGTCAAAAAGCAAACATACGAAACCCACAGGATCTTGTTTTATTTATTCAACAAAAATTGACTGAGTGACTACTATGTACCCAACACCACCATGGCACTGAGGATAGAGACTGGTGTTGAAGTCAGAAATTACAGGCCTATTCAATACAGCTTTTATGTTTTAGAGAGCTTGGATTCAGTATTCAAATGCTGGCTACATTATTTTTTACTTGTGTGGCCTTAGAAAAGTTTTATTGTCATTTTAAGCTCAGGTTTTCCTCATCTCTAAATCTAAAACATAAAGGCTCACTGGCAGTGCTATTCTGAAGAGTAAATGAGAAAATTTATCTCTGCTGTCAAACAGTGCCTGGTATATAGGTAGTAAGAGCTCTGAAAACAAGAGTTGCTTTCCCCTTGGTTGGAGCTTACATTTAGTGGAATAGAAAAAGATTTATTGGATACTTGGTTGGGAGACAATCTGTGAATAGATTTCAGTGCCGGTCTGGGGGTTTGGGCAAGTGCTGTAAATTGTAGAGAGTCCTGCCCAGGGTAATATCATGATCACTGTGAGTGTGTAACAAGTGGACTAGGTCAGAGGTGCAAGGTGGCTAACTGGGTAGTTTTTTAAAGCTTAATATCCTAGATGGCTGGATGGCATCACTGACTCGATGGATGTGAGTCTGAGTGAACTCTGGGAGATGGTGATGGACAGGGAGGCCTGACATGCTGCGATTCATGGGGTCGCAAAGAATTGGATACGACTGAGCGACTGAACTGAACTGAACTGATCCTAGAATAAATGATATTGTGGTCCCCTGTGTTTAGGTAAATGTGGGGAGTTCATAAGAAAATGCATGTTATAAATTTGTGGAATATATAACAGCATCTGTAGGAGTTTATAAACTGTTAAAATGTTTCCTTTTACCCAGTCCTTCATTATCCTACACATCCCCTCTTATAGAGGGCCTCAGATGCCTGGAAGTCTTAAATGTTTTCAGATATTTCATACCTTAAACAAAATAATTGGAGCAAAGAGGATTGATGTCTTTGAGCTAATTACATTAAAGCTTTGTGGCAAGCACTTCTTCAGCTTGATGTCCGGATATGCATGGGAGTGCCTTAATTGGTGAGATTATAATAAGGATAGGCATTCGCTCAGCAGATAATAACTGCATGCTCAGTACTTAGACATTTGTGCAAGTTCTTTAGGAGTAAGATAGGCTGACTGCTTTGTTCAGTATATTGATACTTGTGGATCCCAAGTGAAATGGAGATTTCAACACCATTACTGCCTTGTTTATATTGAGGAGCTGTGCAAAATGACATGATCTGATTACTGCTCCGGCTTTGTGTACTGAGCTGTCAACACAGCCAAGCCCTTATACCTTTAATACAAAAGTTAAGTCAAAAGACAAGGCATTTGATTTGCTCTTTCATATCGTTACATCTCTGATGGCAACTGGGGGAATCAGTTTGTAACTTTCAGTGTATAAAAATGACACCAAAATCAATCAAAAGGAGAAAAAGAAAAAAAAAAACACTGCTGATTTTGCAGATTCTTTCCTGGTTACTGTGGCCTGCAGATGGATTTTTATATGAATAGTGCATGTGAGTGGAAACACTATTATGTATTTGATATGTAAAGTCTTGGAGATAAAAGATTTTAAAAGCAAATCATAGGCACCTATTCTCAAGAGATACAGAATCTCAGTGAAGGGAGAGAGATGTACATATAAGATTATGTGGCAGAAGTTAACTTGAGATGTATATGAGAGAGAGAGGAAGAAAGTAAAGGGAGGGATCAGACATTTGAGTTGGGCTTGAAGGATGCATGGGAGTTTGATATTGGAGTGGTTGGGTGGAGGGGACACAGTATCTCTAGGCAGAAGGGCCAGCCTGAGCACAAGCACAGAGAAATGAAAAAGTGGAAGGTATCACGAGCCATGGAGGGCAAGGTAGAGTGGCACTTGGGAGTGGGTGTGATGGGACTAAAACAAGAAAGCTGAGATAGTCCCAGAATGCAAACAGTCTTATTTCTGGAGCTAAGAAATGTGTGCATCCAGTAAATGAACCATATGGACAGCAGCTTGAGAATTCGTGTATGTGCATGCACCTTAGTACACATTATATGAAACATAAGTAATTTTATTTAACAGCAAACATTTAGATGGACCTAAATCAAATTTATCAATGCATTCTTATCTTGATTGACTCATGTGGCAGGAACAACAGGTTTTCATGTGAACTAACCTGCAGTAATCTTCCACTCAAAAATAGGTTTTTTTCCCCCTCTCTTTTTGAAAGGATGAGAATAACATTTGAGAAAGCAATAAGCTTTTATTTTTCATTTCTCATGCCTCCTTTGATGAAGGTTTATGCTGGAGTGTGAAATTCTCATAGGGAAAGGGGAAGGAGGAGAATTTTACTATGTAGTAAATCAAGGGAGTATGTTAGCCTTATGATTTTTATACAAATGTACCATATTGATGTTCAAGGAAGAGGCTACCAGTCAAGAAAAAACTGAATACAAATATATTGCTTAGTGAGCAGAGGAAAACTGTACTTCTAAAGCAGAAGGAAGCAAAGTAAACAGATGACCTAACAGTCCTTGGGGAAGGAGTCTTAGAAGTGAGAATGCTTGGGGACTGGATGATCTTTATCCCAGAAATCCTGGACACAGGATAGAGGCCATTGCTGATTAACTGAGTTTTGGAAGCATCCCTGTTGATACGATGTCACACAAATTGATTTAAAACCCATTCTAGGTATTATGTGCTCCACGTTTGGGGAAGAGAACAGTCTCTTCCTTTCTGGAATTTGCAAAATAGGTCCTTTTTTGTTTGGTGGACATGTGTACAAAAAAAGCATGATAGTACAAAAATAGCAATTTTTCACATTTACTGTATGTCAAGTACTGTGCCTATTATTTTGTATACATTATTTAATTTTACATCGATTTTAAGAGGTAAGTATCATTTATTATCTGTCAGTCAGTTCAGTCAGTTCAGTCACTCAGTCGTGTCCAACTCTTTGTGACCCCATGAATTGCAGCATGTCAGGCCTCCCTGACCATCACCAACTCCCGGAGTTCACTCAAACTCATGTCCATCGAGTTGGTGATGCCATCCAGCCATCTCATCCTCTGTCGTCCCCTTCTCCTCCTGCTCCCAATCCCTCCCAGCATCAGAGTCTTTTCTAATGAGTCAACTCTTCCCATGAGGTGGCCAAAGTATTGGAGTTTCAGCTTTAGCATCAGTCCTTCCAAAGAACACCCAGGACTGATCTCCTTTAGAATGGACTGGTTGGATCTCCTTGTAGTCCAAGGGACTCTCAAAAGTCTTCACCAACACCACAGTTCAAAAGCATCAATTCTTTGGTGCTCAGCTTTCTTCACAGTCCAACTCTCACATCCATACATGACCACTGGAAAAACCATAGCCTTGACTAGACGAACCTTTGCTGGTAAAGTAATATCTCTGCTTTTGAATATGCTATCTAGGTTGGACATAACTTTTCTTCCAGAGAGTAAGCGTGTTTTAATTTCATGGCTGCAGTCACCATCTGCAGTGATTTTGGAGCCCCCAAAAATAAAGTCTGACACTGTTTCCACTGTTTCCGCATCTATTTGCCATGAAGTGATGGGACAAGATGCCATGATCTTAGTTTTCTGAATGTTGAGCTTTAAGCCAACTTTTTCACTCTCCACTTTCACTTTCATCAAGAGGCTTTTTAGTTCCCCTTCATTTTCTGCCATAAGGGTGGTGTCATCTGCATATCTGAGGTTATTGATATTTATGCCAGCAATCTTGATTCCCTTGTGCTTTTTCCAGCCCAGCGTGTCTCATGATGCACTCTGCATATAATTTCAATAAGCAGGGTGACAATATGCAGCCTTGACGTACTCCTTTTCCTATCTGGAACCAGTCTGTTGTTCCATGTCCAGTTCTAACTGTTGCTTCCTGACCTGCATACAGGTTTCTCAAGAGGCAGGTCGGGTGGTCTGGTATTCCCATGTCTTTCAGAATTTTCCACAGTTTATTGTGATCTGCACAATCAAAGGCTTTGGCATAGTCAATAAAGCAGAATTAGATGTTTTTCTGGAACTCTCTTGCTTTTTTTGATGACCAGCAGATGTTGGCAATTTGATCTCTGGTTCCTCTGCCTTTTCTGAAACCAGTTTGAACATCTGGAAGTTCATGGTTCATGTATTGCTGAAGCCTGGCTTGGAGAATTTTGAGCATTACTTTACTAGCATGTGACATGAGTGCAATTGTGTGGTAGTTTGAGCATTCTTTGGCATTGCCTTTCTTTGGGATTGGAATGAAAACTGATGTTTTCCAGTCCTGTGGCCACTGCTGAGTTTTCCAAATTTGCTGGCATATTGAGTGTAGCACTTTCACATCATCATCTTTCAGGATTTGAAATAGCACAACTGGAATTCCATCACCTCCACTAGCTTTGTTCATAGTGATGCTACTTTACAGAAAAAAAAGCAAAGTGTGGGAATGTTAAATAGCTTGCCTTTTGGCACAAAGCTAGTGAGTAGTTACCTAGATTCATGTGGAGGTTAGGTGGCATGGTGGCTCTTGGGTCTTGATTCTGGGGTGTCTGGAAACAGCGCTCAGATGTGGGCTGAGAGCCGTTGTGTAGGTGTTTAAGAGGCAGACACTTTCTAACACCCTGTTTCCCAGGCCTCTTCAAACTCTAGGACTTTCTACTATGAAGCATTATAATAAATATCACCTGGTAAAATCAGAAGGTATCATCTAGTGGATTAAACAAGGAGATAAATTATGAAATTGCTTGTACACTCATTCAATTCAGTTCAGTCACTCAGTCATGTCCAACTCTTTGCGACTGCATGAATTGCAGCACTCCAGGCCTCCCTGTCCATCACCAACTCCTGGAGTTCACTCAGACTCACGTCCATCGAGTCCGTGGTACCATCCAGCCATCTCATCCTCTGTCATCCCCTTTTCCTTCTGCCCCCAAATCCCTTCCAGCATCAGAGTCTTTTCCAATGAGTCAACTCTTCACATGAGGTGGCCAAAGTACTGGAGTTTCAGCTTTAGCATCATTCCTTCCAAAGAAATCCCAGGGCTGATCTCCTTCAGAATGGACTGGCTTTATAGGGATAGAAACGTATCGAGGGACATGGTCAGCCTGTGTATGTCAGCTATAGACGGCACTGTTATTGTGTCTATATGATGTTTTTAATTAAGAACTTCTCTTTTGCTAATCACTTGGAAAAGATGAAGATGTTGATGGTACCTGGTGTTGGCAAGGTTGTGGGGGAGCATGCACTTTCACACTATGCTTCCAAGAGTGTAAACAGCTATAGCTTTTGATGTTTCCCACTCAAATGAAAACAGTGTAATAATTTTATTTAGCACTTCCCTTTATAAAAAGTTATTGTATAGGTGTATTTGTGTCCAAAGGAAGGTATATTCAATGTTTATTGCCATAGTTTGTAATAGAAAAAATGGAAACAAACTAAATGCTCATTAAGAGAGAAGTGTTAAATTATTAAAACTATATAATTGAATATTGGTTAACTTAAAAAACTTATATATATTAATATTTATGTGTAAATGCTTGTGTGTATATTGACATGAGGTGAAAAAGTATGTTCAGAGAAGAAACTATTGTAGAATAATATGGAAAGTATATTCCTTTTTTACTTTTGGGTAAAAGTATGTGCCCTTATGTGATCATATATTCTTTGAAAAAGTCTCAAGAATCAGCAAAATTAGGAGTGATCAGCTTTGGGTAATGGGAAAACAGGGAAGGGAGCTTTTAAGTTTTGTGTAATATTTTTCTGTATGGTTTGAGTTTCTTATTTTATGAAGAGGTTGTTACTTTTTTTTATTTTTTAATAAACATGAAGTTTAAAAAAAGCACTTGATTTTGTAATAGTTTTCTTCCTAAGATGATTCTGTGTTTCCCAGTTTCAATAATGCCGGGCTTCCAACTCTAGTTTCCCAGAAATTTACTGGTGGAGTGAGTGGTGCAATGTGCATGTGCCTGGTTAGGATGACAAGAGATTGCACCCTTCCTTCTCCTCCTTCCTTGCTTCTTCTAGCCTGTAGACCTTTGCCCAGAGTGCTGAGCATCTCAGAGGATGTGGTGGAATAAGAGATGAACAAGAATTTCTTGCTGTTGTGACTAGGAATTTCCTGTGTGTTGAAAGGTAATTCAGTTGGAGCAAACTATGTGGAAACAAAGATTGTGATACTAGCATATAGCCTCTTGCATGTAGACTGATCAATTAGAAATGAAGGAATAATTTAACTTAAATTGAACTAAAGTTTAACATTATCTGATCTGTGAGAAGAGATTTGCCAAGCACAATAGCACTGTTAGAAAGATAGCCAAAGTCTTGTTTTATCTGCTGTATAGAACTCCTGTTAAAAATTAAGTGAGCTAATTATTGGTATGCAAATGTATTAGTAATTATAAATCAGCCTTATCTTTTAATTAAAACTGGGCTAGAATTATGTGTGCTCACATGATAAAAGCACTATGCACTATTATAGATGTTTTTTAACTGGTAGGGAAAAACACGTTCATGAGATGTCTTTAAAACCTTATGCATTCTCTAATTTGCTCACAAACCCTGTTGAGGGAGAATAAGATGGTTTAGACTTACTAGCTCAACTTTTCAGAGCGTTAGTCAAACAGCGATACATGTGAGGAAAGCTTAAAGATTTTATAGATATTCAAATCTACTGTTTTTTAAAAGAGCTAAGTATACCAATTGATGGCAAATTTTGTCCATATTTCTATTTAGGGATATTGCAAATTTTTATAGAATTCCAATAAATCTCATTCCCAATCCTGTTCTGGGCTGACTGCATATTTCTTTGATTCATTTAGATATTCTCTCAGTCAGATATAGTTCATCACTGGACATTAATCAGTTGCCTTTCTGAGGGCTAATTTGCAAATAAAATGCCTTGGAGATAGGAAGTTAAGGTAGGCATAGAACTTGCCCTTAAAAAGCATATAATCTAGGGTTTGCTGGTGATCCAGTGGTTAAGACTGCACTTCCATTGCAGGGGACATGGGTTCAATCCTTGGTTGGGGAACTAAGATCCCACATGCCTCATGGTGTGTGTGTATGTATATATGGCATCTGGTCCCACCACTTCATGGGAAATAGATGGGGAAACAGTGGGAAAAGTGTCAGACTTTATTTTTCTGGGCTGCAAAATCACTACAGATGGTGACTGCAGCCATGAAATTAAAAGACGCTTACTCCTTGGAAGGAAAGTTATGACCAACCTAGATAGCATATTCAAAAGCAGAAACATTACTTTGCCAACAAAGGTTCGTCTAGTCAAGGCTATGGTTTTTCCTATGGTCATGTATGGATGTGAGAGTCAGACTGTGAAGAAGGCTGAGCGCCGAAGAATTAG
>NW_011495030.1:599155-619532 GCF_000754665.1 Bison bison bison
AAGAATTGATACTTTTGAACTGTGGTGTTGGAGAAGACTCTTGAGAGTCCCTGGGACTGCAAGGAGATCCAACCAGTCCTTCTGAAGGAGATCAGCCCTGGGATTTCTTTGGAAGGAATGATGCTAAAGCTGAAACTCCCGTACTTTGGCCACCTCATGGGAAGAGTTGACTCATTAGAAAAGACTCTGATGCTGGGAGGGATTGGGGGCAGGAGGAGAAGGGGACGACAGAGGATGAGATGGCTGGATGGCATCACCGACTCGATGGACGTGAGTCTGAGTGAACTCTGGGAGTTGGTGATGGACAGGGAGGCCTGGCGTGCTGCGATTCATGGGGTCTCAAAGAGTCGGACACAACTGAGTGACTGATCTGATCTGATATATATGTATGTATGTATATTGTCCAAGGCTAGTTCCAGGATAGGGGTTTCTCTGGTGGCCCAGTGGTAAAGAATCTGCCTGTCAATAAGGGAGGCAAGCATTCAATCCCTGGGTCAGGAAGATCCCCTGGAGAAGAAAGTGGCAACCCATCCTAGTTTTCTTGCCTGGGAAATGCCATGGATAGAGAAGCATTGCAGACTACAGTCCTTGGGCTTGCAAAAGAGTCAGACACCTCTTAGCGACTAAACAACAACAGTAGAAGTTCTAGGTTAATACTTCACAATAAGAAGATTACCTGCCTGCTCAATGCAGAATCTGCTCAGCTGGCATCATTGCAGAAAACAGTCATGGAATGAATTGAGAATGAGAAGATACCAGGAGAGGCCCAGACCATGTCTATTTTTCAGGGTTTCAATAATTTTGAAAAGAAATGCTAAATCTGGTCACAAAAACCATTCTGTGTTTTAAATGATTACATTCAGCAAGTTAACATTTTTTTCATTTAGCCAGGAGTCTAGATTTGACCCTTATTAATGAGTATTGGGCCAGATGGTCCTCTTGGAGCTCCCAATTTCAGGCCCCGGCATGGAGTCATACCCTTAGTCATCCATTGATCCATTTGGAGTGCTTGAGATCAGTTGTTCATAGTTAATAGCCAGAAAACCTCGTTGCCAGAGGTGTTTCTGTCTGACATCCACAGATGACATCTGGAAGAGGGTTCCCAAAAGCTGTTTCTGGAGAGAAAACCTGGCTACCTGTGTAGCTGAAAACCTGTCCTGATTTTGGCCTAACTAAGGGTAGGAATTGATGTTTCTTGACAAGGGTATGGGCTTCCCTTGTGGCTCAGATGGTAAAGCGTCTGCTTACAATGTGGGAGACCCAGGTTCGATCCCTGGGTCGGGAAGTTCCCCTGGAGAAGGAAATGGCAACCCACTCCAGTATTCTTGCCTGGAAAATCCCAAGGACAGAGGAGCCCAGTTGGCTACAGTCCATGGGATCACAGAGTCGGCAAGGGTATGAGAGAGGATGTGACAGAGCAGTGATACTATTGCTCACTATTTGTTAGTGGGGCTCTGACTGAATTGCTATTGAATTATCCACTCTGTGTACAGTAATGGGTGTATGAGTGAGGCCTGGAAGCTGTTAACTGCATTTTCTTCTATTCCATAGCCTGTATTTTCCATAGTGGAAACCACCTAATGTTTTTTATTTCTAATGCCCCCATAGGTTACACTGTGAGAGATAGACTTGTTAAAAAACAGAAAACTTTGGGAAAATTATACCACTTACATCATTCCTGTCATTAGTGTGTTCAGTAGGCAGTGTTATTAGCTGCAGTGATAGGATAGAAACTCTAGAGAGGAAGATTTCCCCAGCTTTGAGTGTTTGGATGTGAATGTGCTCTAGATAAGTCATTAATTATAAATTCTTGAATTAGCATGAAATTAATAAGCAAAGCTTAGAAAATAGGTTGGTATATGATGAAAAATATTATGCAATACAACTGTGCTTGGCTAGAAATGCTTTCAGAGTAGTTACAGGAGAAGGAGCCAATAATTGTAATAAGGCAGGAAATTGAAGACTAAAAGAGGGAAGATACTTTCAAAGGGGCTGGATGGCCAAGAAGAGAAATGCCTCCAGCTGAGAAGAACTTCCAAGAGAAAGATCTGATTCAAGTGAGGTATGTTCTTCTCTGTTCATCTACTTTCATTGCCTTAGAGAACCTGGGAAAACATAAACAGGTAGTGCTGAAAACAGGAAAGCATAGCAAGTGTCTTGGCCTTGACCTTGCAGGGTTTGTGGAGTGTGCTGTTCTAACTCAGGTGCACATTAATAAGTCCTGGATCACGAATACTTATTTGATTTGGGGTCTTACCCAAGGGGTGGGTGATAGATAACTCATGGAATATGTTTTTCTGTATACCAAATTTGCTATTTACTGCCTTGCCCAGGTACTTTCTATCTATGCCACCAGATAAATGAATGTCTTTTTTTAAATTCCACTTGAAAAATGAGTTAAAACATTCAATTTCTTGATGAAATGAACTGCTTGCTTTATAATTTTTTTATTAGTGAGCATTTTTAGTCATATGTGAAAGTGAAGTTGTTCAGTTGCGTCCAGTTGTTTGTGACCCCATGGACTGTAGCCTACCAGGTTCCCCCATCCATGGTATTTTCCAGGCAAGAATACTAGAGTGGGTTGCCATTTCTTTCTCCAGGAGATCTTCCCAAACCAGGGATTGAACCTGGGTCTCCTGCAACGTAGGCAGACGTTTTACTGTCTGAGCCACCAGGGAAGTTATAAGTAAGCCATTATACTGTTTCCTGTTTTTGTTGTTTATTTTGATCAAATAAGATTGAGAGTTGCTAAAAGTACAAGTGTCTTTTAGGTTAAATTGACACATTTATTTATTTGATAGATATGTATGAAGTCACAGCCATTTTCTTCATTGAGGTTAAATTAAATTAAACCTCATGCTAAGGTAAATTTAAAAAATAAACAATCAGATTTTACTTGCTATGTATAAATATTTAAAGACTCATAGGAATACAGATTCATTTCATGGTCCTGGAACCCTGGAGAGCTGCTCTTCCTTCTGTGGCTATTTTTTGAGGAGGGAGATTCAGTGGGACAGGAAGTATTTACATCACTATCATGTGTGACCTGGTGGATTAGCAATATTTTCACCCCTTCATATTTGTTTTCTTTCATATTCTCTGTTATGCTGCTGCTGCTAAGTCTCCTCAGTCGTGTCTGACTTTGTGCAACCCCATAGATGGCAGCCCACCAGGCTCCCCTGTCCCTGGGATTCTCCAGGCAAGAACACTGGCGTGGGTTGCCATTTCCTTCTCCAATGCATAAAAGTGAAAAGTGAAAGTAAAGTCGCTCAGTCGTGCCCGACTCTTTGCAACCCCATGGACTGTGGCCTACCAGGCTCCTCCATCCATGGCATTTTCCAGGCAAGAGTACTGGAGTGGGTTGCCATTGCCTTCTGCTCTCTGTTATGACTTCAACTTAAAGTAACATCTTTGAAATCTTAGTACCAAATTATATTTAGGAGTAGAAAGGAAAACAAATGAACATCTATTGAATACACAAGTGCTTATTATATGCTTGTGTGAATCTAGTAAAATACGGTCCATATAAAAAAGAAACAAGAAAACTGAGAGTGATATACAAAAAAGAGTTCAGGGCATGAATGATATAGTTGTTGATTTCATCATTCATTGTGCTTAAAAATGGCCCATGGGGCCTGTCAAACATGCATTTCCCAGGCCCCCCATTGATTCTGGTTCTGTATTTATGAAGTAGCTCAGGAATTTGCACTCTCACAGACACATTGGGCGGTTATGATGCGGGTGGTACCAGAGACACAGAGAGGATTATCTTAAACCTATGCTTTATGTTAACCACCATGAAACAATCTTGAAATTACCTGAGGCCAGACATTTGAGCAAAAGTTGTATCTAAGGATTACTCAGCAGCTAGTTCAGTTAGAGCAATCCCATGTAAGTAAGTGTGTATGGAAGATGCAAAAAAATTAAACTGAAAAATGACCTCTTTTTGCTGAAAGACAATGGTAAATTTGATCTCACATTTGTAAGTTTCAAAAAGAAAAACTGATCTGTAGAAAAGCAATAACAGTATTTATCTCATAGGGAGGGTTAAACATGACAGTGATTGTAAAATACTTTGTGTAGTATGTCACACAGTGCCTGATAAGGTTTAATAAATACAGTATGTTCTTCTTCAGTTCAGTTCAGTTGCTCAGTCATGTCCAGCTCTTTGCGACCCCATGGACTGCAGCACGCCAAGCTTCCCTGTCTATCATCAACTCCCGGAGCTTTCCCAAACTCATATCCATCAAGTTGGTGATGTCATCCAACCATCTCATCTTCTGACATCCCCTTCTCCTCCTGCCTTCAATCTTTCCCAGCATCAGGGTCTTTTCTAATGAGTCAGCTTTTCACATAAGGTGGCCAAAGTGTTCTTCTTAGTTATTCTCATTTTGCTATTATTTAAGCTATGCGTTTCTTATTCTCTGATTTATTTTGAGTAGAGTAAGTTGATCTGAGGGCTTGCTTATCATCTTGTGGTTTGAAGAGCTAGGTTTCCTCTGAATCAGAAGAAAATAGCAGTTATAGACTCTATTATTCTTTAAAAAAAAAAAGTATATTTTGATTAAAACAGGAATTGGAATTAAAAAAAAAAAAAAAGACTTACATATTTTCCTAATAGGGTTCAAAGTTGTAGAGGGCTCTGGTGTAATACAAAGATTAGTTTCCAAACAATTTAAAGGAGAGCCTTAGATAGTCTGAATAGTGAATGACTGGGATAATGCCTTTGTTCTCAGGAAGATCACAAGATCTTTCTTGGTCTATAAAGTAGGACTCTTTTAAAAGGCATAGTTCAGTTAATTTTAATGGAAATGAATCCAACTTCTGAAGCATCTGAGTTCTCCGGTAAGAGCAGTCTTGTCAACCCCCTGTGATTAAATTAGCATGATGGAAGTAAACACTAGAGCCTTCATGAACTGCTTGCTTCTATTTTAGCAACTTAATTCTCAGAGGACTGAAAGGCCAAACCTTTAATAGTACTTTTATTCTATAATTAGAAAATCCAATATGCCAGAATTTGCAGGAAGATGAAGGGCCTCTTTAGAAGAACTATTAATCTTTTATTTACTCTAACTGCCTAATCTTGGGATTTAGAAGTTTTAGCAGTTCAAATCTTGTTTTACACAAGAGAGAAATTCATATGGACTTACGCTTTCTTATTTTTGGTAAAAAGTTTCAGAATTCCTTAGGCAACAAAGAGAACCTGTGCTCTAGGACATCTGCCACATCACCCAAAAACTCACTACTAGTTTTTAGTCAGGACCATATAGCCACTTTGCTTCTTTCCCTTATATCCAGTAGGATATGTTTTCAGAAATTAATCTGACCTCAGAATGTCTTTTATGGATTCCCATGTGAGATACTGCAGCTTACATTCCTCACAAAGTGTAGCACTTACAGAGTATAGGTTTCTTTCTAGAAATGGGGTCAGGTCATGGCCCATATACCTTAGGGAATTATATCCAGGTTAAATTCCTTTTCAGATGAACTGAATTTGAAATATATTGGAAATGTCCCTTTCTAAGAAAGACGGATGATAAGGATCTCCCCTTTTGTTGTGTAGTATAGAATCTATTATATTCTACTGAGAGAGATATGATTTCTTTCCAACATGGTAGCTCCAGCAAAGCAATTTCCTGCAATGATGAACACCAACATTCCTGACACATTAATGCCATATGGTGGGTCCTGCTGCTATTGTCAGGTGAGCCTCTAAAATTTACTTCCTATTCTGGGAAACAGATTTGATTAGGAAGTCTCATTATGATTTAAAAATTTTGTTTACACAAGATGCTTATGGGAAAAAAATATTCCTCAAATGGAAAATTTCCCAAGTGGGAATGTATGTTGGTTATGTTTAATTGATATGACAAGTAAAGTTCTTCTAGATCACTACAAATCTCAGCTGTCTACAGCTAAGTCAGCATCCTACTGAAGAAGTGTAGAGTCTGGTTTCCTCATTATCTCGCTTCCTTCAGGCAATCAATCTCTTTACTAAGTAGATTCC
Organism: Bison bison bison; assembly: GCF_000754665.1. NCBI lineage: Eukaryota > Metazoa > Chordata > Mammalia > Artiodactyla > Bovidae > Bison > Bison bison. Next base: position 605,163 of record NW_011495030.1, read on the forward strand.
ACTAAAAACTGATCTCTTCAAAATTATCTAAACTGATCAAACTCACCAAAAATTAGTGACTCTTCCATTTTATTTTATATAATATCCATTGGGATTTGGTTCTCAATTGAGCAAAATGATGTCAAGAACAAAAATTAGGAGCATGGGAGACATTCTCAGCCTACAACTTCAGATATTGTGTACATTTTGCTGTTTTGCTGGACAAATGGATTTGTCTGGTGACGATTAACTCCCTCTAGGATCATGAATGGTGATGCCTCCTTCCTTTTCCTGTCGTTTTTGATCAGCTCATCCTATCACTTTTTTCAGGCCCAGTCTGACTTATGCCATCCAGGCCTTCACTTTGCAACTAACAATGCATGGGTAGCTGGCACACTGCATTTCGCATCAAATTGTTTTCTGTTTCAAGTGTGTTTGTTTTTTCTTCTAAACTGGAATGTCAGTTCTTTGAAAACAGGGGAAATGCTGGGATTAAGAACTAAGGAAAATCATGATTTAGTATCTTCTGGAAATTCTTTATCTAGTTCATCATTCTAATATATGAAACTTTTATTTAATAAAAGTTTAAATTGGCCTCTTAAGATATTTTTTTTAAGTTAATTTTTAGAATCTATGGCAGCTGGTGTGTCACTGAGGGAATAAAATAGATTAATTACATTAACTTCATAGAAGTAATTCCTCTGAAGTAAGAAAGCAGACTCTGCTTATCAGGGTTTCAGAGTGAAGGTAGAAGGAATTTTTAATAGCAGATTGGAATAGCAAGGATGAGGGGAATGATGACTCTGAGATAGTTATAGATTCTATAACATTTATGTCTTATATTCTTAAAAATACTCTTAAAAATTGAATGAATCTTATAAATTTTCTATTTCCTCTTCATGTGTATTTTCATCTTCTAATTTGCCTGCTCTTCTGTGGTTATTTCTTTAAATACTAAATACCAGTAACATAAAGATAATATCTAAAAAGAAAAGATGCCTGAAATCTTATACAATGAGAGAAATTATTTTTTGTTTTTACCCTCCTTTTGATTTTACTTATTTCCAGCATTATTAACACATAGCATTATGTAAGCTTAAAGTACACAATAATGTTGATTTGATTCATGTAAATGTTGCAGAATGATTACTATCATAGGTTATTTACCACCTCTTCCCCCGCTCCAATCATGTAGTTATTATTTCTTTTCCTCCTGTCATTATAAATTGCCTGAGTGTGTAACCTACTCCATTCAGATGCTTTTATATTGAACTACTGTGAGAAAGATATGTTTATACTATGTAAAGCAAAATGTCTTGAATTTATGTACCCGTTTTCTGTAATATTCTCTACTCTATTTTAAGCTGTAATTATGTATAACATATGCATAGCAATTCCTTCTTGAAAGTCTTATCAATATAAATGCAATAATACTGTAAATTATACATTACCCATTGCTACATTGGCCGTGTATAGGTTTATTGCACTCTTTCTGCAGCGTGGCTATGTGATAAAAATCTTATCTAGAGGAAAATAAATTCCAAGAACCACCAAGCAGAATAATTCTTCTACTGAGTTTAAGATCATATCTTGGTTTAATGAAAAATATTTTCTGTTAGCAAAGGCAGGTTCATTAGAAGCATTTTTGCTTTAAGCTCTCCATTTCATTCTGGTACAAAAATATAATCTCCCTGTAGCTTAAGGAAAGTAAGGCAAAAAGAAAATGAAAACCTCATAAAAGTCGATTAGGATAGCCCTATGTGGTGCTTCCACATGACTTAGACTAAGCCTTAGAGTGCTAGTCCCAGAGGCAGAGGAAGCAAGAGCTAAAAATCTAAAAATCCCAGTGACATTTGGGGTCTGGGTTTAGTAACTTTAAGGATATTTATGATATTAGCTGGGTCTTCTTTAAGTTGGGTATTTGTATATGGGAATAGCTGGGTTTCCTAGTGCATAAATGATACCAAACCCTGTCTATGTATGTGAAAACTTGGGTATTGAGTGTGCTAGAGAAACATGTCGAATTGCATGCCATGAAATCACTGATTTTTTTCACCTTCTAGTATTTCTGCTCGTAGCTTAGATTTTTAATGTCTAGCCTATCCATGTCCTTTATCTTTTGATGATTTCATTTTCTATGTTAAAAGTCATCATTCCTCCATCACCTGGCGTTAAGCCTTTGATGGCACATTTTTTTAGCAGCAGCCCAGACACAGAATACAATGGGTATTACTTTGCTTCAGAGGTTTCGTCTTGGTCCTCTTTCTTTCCTAATTTCACTGCCTGCCACCACTGAGACCAGTCATCACTCCAGCCTGCCCATCACATCTACATCACTAGTTGCCTGCTTGCTCGTCACAATCCTTCCTGTGTTTTACCTCTAGTCTTCATTATATTGTTGTTGTTCAGTTGCTCAGTCTTGTCAACTGTTTGTGACTCCGTGGACTGCAGTGCGCCAAGCCTCCCTGTCCTTCACCATCTACCAGAGCTTGCTCAAACTCATGTCCATTGATTTGGTGATGCCATCCAACCATTTCATCCTCTGTAGTCCCCTTCTTCTCCTTCCTTCAATCTTTCCCAGCACCAGGGTCTTTTCCAATGAATTGGCTCTTCACATCAGGTGCATCATTTTATTAGAGATTTATTTTTCCTACCCACAGTTTCCTTGATCTGCTTCATTGTTTCTCAGATGCACTGATAACACTTTCAAGTGTTTCAGCTCATGTTCTCTGTTGTTCTACTCCTCAGTTGCCAGACTTGATGGGAAAGAAGCATAGGATTATACAGGCTGAGCCTATGACAGGTTTACACAACTGTAGTTTGGCCTTCGCTGCAGTTTCACGAGCCATATACTTCTTTTGTGCAGCCCTAACCTTGCTCTTGCAGAGGCTAATTCCAACCTTTTTTCTCTTCTTTGAATCCCAATCCTGCCTTCCCTCACTTTCACATATGTGGTGAAGATCATTACAGTCTGGCCAGAGATGCCCTGCCTCTTCAGTCATGTTTACCTCCATCAGGTACTTTCTTCCTCCTAGTCCTCTTCTCCCTAAACTTCCAGTCTCCATGGCATTCAGCCCACCTGCCATTCACTTAGGACTGTTTCAAGGCTCTCATCTCTCAGTTCCAATAGCCCTAGTTCTTCCTCTTCTACTTTTAAGCAAGACTAGCCCTCAGTATCTGAAAATAAAAAACCAAATAGATTTTGCTCGGCCTCACTGTCATATCTTAGTACTTAAACATGGCTCTGTCTCTTCAGTTGAGCTGCTAGAATGTGGTCCTTTCCTGATGGCTGCATCACCTTCATCAGCAGCATCTCTTACTGTCCTTGGACTCTGATTTCTAACTTTGCTGAATCCATATTCTGTCTCACAGTCCTGCTCTGATTTCCCTCCTGTTACCTAATAGTTCTTTTTTAATCTCAGACTTTAAATATAAAACTTCTTAAAGTTTATCCTTGATAATTTTCCCTTCTGATTCTTTGCTTGACATTCTCCAGTTTCAGCTATCAACTATATTTTCACAATGCTCCAAGATATGCCTGCATACAAATCTCTCTCCAGACTTACAACTCTATTTTCAAAAGTCTACTGTACATTTCAACTTAATTTTCCTGTGATTTCCTCTATTTACTGGTCTAAAATCTAACCAGTTATCTTTTTCCAAAACCTTTCCCCTTTGACATTTTATCCAAATGCTTTTTCACTTCCATATTTATTTTAATTTTTGAGTGAAGAAAAATAATTCTAGTAGAAACATATTCTTGATTTGGTGCTAAAATAATCATATGCAGACGGAGATACCAATTCTGTAGATTATGAAATATTTTCCTTCATAGGAAGTACATTGAATTGCAGATGATTATTGTGATCTGGTTTATTTTGGAGTGCAGTGAATGTAGAATGATTTTATTTTTAGCAGTTCATAATGCAAAGCAATGCCCAGATCATGTCAATTATTTGCTAATCAAATTCATTGTATTTTTACAAATAAAAGCTCACAAGTAAGAAAAATAATTTCAGGAAATAAATTGGTCTTCCTAGGTAATACATCTGAAAACAAATTAAAAGTTGACTCATCCTGTCCTCTAGCTGTTTCAATATCATTCTTACCTTGAATGAAGGTAGGAAAAAAAAAAAAAACACTTGAACAATTTGTGATGTGCCCATCTCCAGAGCTGGTTTACTGGCAGGTAGTGATCTATCTGTCCCCATAGTCCCCTATGGAATTTTTCGTAAGGAACCTGGACACCTCCATCAATACACAGCCATGGATCTACCTTCTCTCAGACGTAGGGAGATCCTTGCCTATGGATCTATGTTTTAAGGAATAGCATTTTTGCAAAGTATAACTTGTTTCTTTCATCATCAACAAATGTAAGTTTCTAAGGTAAATACACTGTCTTTCCACATATGTTCCATAGGAGAGAAAAAAATTTTCCTCTTTTCTCTTAAGGTTCCTGGCTGGGTCTGAATGTTAAACTGGCAAAGTCAGATTAACAGAAGAAAAGCATGCAGGTTTACTTAAGTTTTATGTGACATGGGAAACTTTATAAGGAAATAGAGATCCAAAGAAACAATTACCCTAAGTATTTTTATGCTAGATTTGATGAAGAGTGGTCAGTTGTGTAGAAATATAATAGGTCAAAGAGTTTGAGGTAAGTGTAGTGACCTAGGGAAAAATTAGCAAGACATATTTGTTCAGATTCTTCTGGGCATTGTTTGTCTCCAGAGAGAAGAATGCTCCTTTCCTGATATAGAGAGGGCATATCTCACATATCAGGCTCTGAAGTCATAACCTATTTCAGGGAAGAAGTTGTCAAGAAAGGCCAGAGTGACCTCCCTGCTTCTGTTTTCTTAAACTCCTTTCGTTTAAAACATTCAATATACTAAGGTGATGTATTTCAGGATAGCGTGTCCTGTACCCCATCATTCACGTCTTGAAATCTTTGTTTCTCTTGCTGTCCTTATTATTCTCATTATGTCCTTATTATTAGAAAAAATTATTATGATACTCTACTAATGAAAATTGGTGTCTGGGGCAGGAGATTCCTTTTAAACTGTCTCTATGTGTTTGTATGAAAGTTTAGAGTCTGGGGCAAAGTTAAATTGTGATGCATAAGAAAGAGGTAGCAGTATTAGAGACAGAGAAGGAAGATCAGAAATGGTAAATATATTACCCTAGTATATTCCCCCAGTATGGGAAACTCCAGTAGAAAGTCAAGTGAAGGGACTGGAAAAAAAGGAACATGTGGGATGGGGATTTAGAAAATGAGCTATGGTGAATAAGACACAATGCCTCTCTCCGAGTATACTATGGTGTGTTCAGGAAAGTCAACTTTGATCACTAATCCTTTTCACTGTAAGCAACTTCTTTCTGGAAAGGCAAAGAATCCTACACATGGATGGCACTCCTAGATTGCATGTTGGCAGTTGATACAACTCACATAGCATAAAGCAGTTGGTAATACCATTGTTTTCTATTTATATTCATCATCAGTGTATATTCGTGGCATGGGATGATATTCAAGACACTGTGGAAAATGCAGAGACAAGGCACTTATGAGTCTAGTTACGAAGAGAGAACAAAAATTATAAAGGTGATTAGATATCATTGACAGGTGGGTGGTTCAGTCAAAGGTGTTCAGAAGAGGAAGACATGGTTTGCAGAAAAAAGCCCTACCAGCTGTTCTTCACTTTTCTACTTTGTCCTATATTTTGTAATGACCTTGGCACTTCAGATAGTTCTATTTTCCATATATGATGTCCTTGCTAAACTTCACACCATCTTTAATTTTGGTCTTTCATTTTAGTTCAATGTGAAGAACCTATGTAGCTATTCTGTTTGGGGCATTCTTTTACATATGTCACATTTTGGGCTACAGTGAGAAAGGTTTGTTCCTCTCTGAGTCCTCACAATTAATGGTATGACTTGTTATATGGTGGCAAATGTCCTTTAAGCATAACAGTTGTTGACTAAAAAAGATAGTCACAACCTGAAAATAGAGAGTTATTTTATTTGGTGGGAATGTTTAGGACTCCGAGCCCGGGAGACAGCATCTCAGTAGCTCTGAGAAAACTGCTCCAAGGAGGCAGGAGGGGAAGTCAGGCTACATACAAGTTTGCAACAAAGAGAGCAGGCAGTCTGAACATCAAAGATCAGGTATCAAGGCATTTAGCATTCTCTGTATGGGAAGATACAAGCCTCTGGACTCAGAATTCATTCCTTTCATACGCACCTCAGCTATCTGGGGCCAATTCTGTTTCCTTGATCACCTTGTTGCTTTGCATTCTCCCAGCTCCTCAGCAATCTTCCTGGCGGGGTCTTAGCATCCACTGGACCACAGTTTTGGGAGCCCTCATTACATTTGGAGGCCAGAAATCACTGATGGCTGTGCCATTTCTTGTTTATTAATATGGCAGGAGATACTTTCGTTTCATACAGTGATGAAGCTATTAAGGACTTGTAGTCTATTTTTATTTTACTTTTTTTAACATGTTCATCTGACAAGAATGATAGCATCTTTGTTCTCTTCCCTCTCATGCCCAAAACGTACCCGTGTGGCTAAATGCTACTGTTACTTTTAAGACTCAGTCCAGAAACATCTGCCTCCAAAAACCCTTCTATGATGTGAAACTTGTCTCATTTAGATGTTTGAAGTTGCCACATTACACAGTTCCAGAGGACCCATTTACTTCCTGTCTATGTGAGAGGCACTTTCTGGATTTACACATTTCACAGCCTGAGCAGCAGTACACAGCAGCCTTGGGTGCTTCTCCAATAGCATCCTATGCCTCACTATTACAGTATTGAGTATATTATATTTATTTATGGTTTTAACACCTTATATTTTAGAGACAGAAACTGTGACCTAATTCCTGGCCCATAGCAAGTATAGAATAAAGGGTTTTTTGTTTGTTTTTTAATGAAAAGGAAAAAAAAAAAAAAAGGCTGAATGGAACCTCTTTGTAAAATTCATACCTTAATGATGGCTCTAAAGACCTAGGCTTAACTCACACTGTTGCTATGCTACATATCCTGACTCATAGGTTTAGCAGTCCAGACTTTCTCCCCAGTTCTGACTCCTGGTCCATAATACTGGGGTTTCCAGTATTTTTTAAGAGTCTTGTACCCATCTGATCCCTTCTGTTCCCCATCTCTCTCTCTATTTGCTTATTCATTGGCCATTTTCACCTTATTCCCCAAGCTCATTAACTTTTTGTAATGAGTACAAGAAAATCTTTTCAAAACTCTAGTACCTCCAGTTTCTCCTCCAGGGCTTTTCCCATTTAGCTTTTGTTATGGATCTCCCATACCATCTTTCTCCACACTTGTCACCACAAATAGAAAATTAGTAAAAGTTGAATTTAGATTTTTATATTAATGTATATTTTTCTTTCCTACTTTCTCCCCGAGAGGGGAAAATTCATAGGATTAATAATACCAATTAGACATCAAATCTATTTGTCTAACTGAAACAAAATAACTGGTTTTCGGGTGTTAGTGTTAGTCGCTCAGTCGTGTCTGACTCTTTGGGACCCCATGCACTGTATCCCGCCAGTCTCCTCTGTCCATAGAATTCTCCAGGCAAGAATACTGGAGTGGGTTGCCATTCCCTTCTCCAGGGGATCCTCCTGACTCAGAGATTGAACTCGGGTCTCCTGCATTGCAGGTTTTACCATCTGAGCCACTGGGGAAGCCCCAAGTCTGATGCCTCCAAATAGCTTAAAATTTTTTCCTTAGCTCCTATGCAGGAATAGTTTTTAAGTGAGCTTTCCTAATCAACCCTTAATCTGTATGCAGGGCCTCATTCTGCACATCATTTACCTGTTGCATATAAACAGTATTCACCTACATACTCTCCCCATTCAAGGCTGCATTTACAATTTTCTCTTACATAGAATAGATTTGGGGGGTCCTGTTTCCAGCTATTGGTGAACATGAAGAGCAAGCCTTGGAAACTGGAGGCTTTGACCTGCAGATGTGTTTTATTTGGCAAGTACACATCTTGGAAAAATTATTTAACATATGAAAATTGAAAGATTTCACATAAAAATTCAGTTTTCCAGGTTTTCTTTAAAATAAAGTCCAACAGATGATCCACTTTACAACATGGTAAATACCAGTGGGGGTTAGTAGCTACTTCATTTATACAAATATCCACCCCGCATAGACCAGTTTCCTCAACACTCCTTATTACCTACCTGTGGAGGTCTAATGTTTATTACCATTCAGCTCTGCTTTTCCTCTGTATTCTCTTATTGTGAAGAAATACTTCCTCATATCCCTGGTTTTGTCAATTATGGGAAAATTAAAAATGACTTGAGAGGGAAGTTTCTTTTAAGCAAAAACTGGAAGTAGCTTATTTCTTTGTGTCAGTGACACATATTTCTACATATCAAATGCAAAAAAAAAAATTATGGAGCTTTAACTAGGCATCTACACTTGTTAAAGTTGCTTCCTAGTTCTTAAAGGCATTTACATTTCTAAACTTGAAAAATAAAAAGAAAGATGTTATTGTTAAAATAATAATATTTCAGGAACTAACTCATTGCTTGTGGCATAGGACAATCCATAAAGAAAGAAGGTCAGGGTTAAAGAAAGGTGTTGGAGGTGCTGGAGTGGGAAATAATAATGAAACAAAGCTCTGTCTTAAACTCCCTGTAACTTCAAGTCACCTTGCAATACCCACTGCTGTCATATTCTCTCCACCCAAGGTGAATATGGGGCCTGGGTTAGGAGAGGACAGATAGTATAGGAATTATAGTAATTTACCCTCTGATACCAAGAAGTCCAAACAAGTAAAAGCTAGACCATACAGAAGATAAGCTTTATATTCAGTCATTGTAGTCTGTATGCCACTTGGAAGCAGAAGTGTTTGGTGGCTTCCAAGCCATATAAACAATACCAATAAATAGGATAGAGCGATGGGTGGTAGTTGGTAATTTGGTTTGCTTTGCCCATTAAAGCAACATTTTTGGCAGTCTTACTGTTGTAAGATAACAACAGTATTTCTTTCTCTAAATGAGGTATGTCATAGTGCACTTATTTTCTGCTTCAGCAAAAATAATTCCATAGCAGTCTATCTGTCATGGTATTTATATAATTGTTGGTGAGATAACTGTGTACCTAATAAAAAGTATTGTTTTATTTTCTCCATTTGCCCACATCCTTCCCTCCACTAACCCCTTCTAATTTCTCAATTTTTTTCTTCTGCAGAATGAAACTAGAATGCTATTAGATTTTAAAAATATATGCCATCATGATTGCCTCCATAATTGGTTTATTGAGAAAGGTTGGGTAAATCTCTCATAGCTCAGCAGGGAGAACATTGTAAAAACAAAACCAAAAAGCTCTAGCTCAACTTGTACAAGGGGTACAAGAGAGTTTTAATTGGACCTCAGACATGCACCTATTTAATTCTCAGAATTCTGGCAACTGCTGATTAGGTTCAAAATTAACTTCTGCATAGTGCAGAAGACTGTTGACTTTAGAAATGTATTGTCACTATGTGGAAATGTGATACCTATAAAGAGTCAAAAATGCAAATATCATGGGAGAAAGAAGTGTGTGTATGTTTTTTTTTGAGGGGGATGGAGGGTGGCAGGAGATATTTTCTTGTTTTTACTGGTTTTATGGACAAAGAAGGTATTATTCAGATAAGTTAACTCTCGTGTTTGTACTAGTGTTCTAGTGTAAAATGTGGGACTACCAGAGGAAAAAACAATTAATTTCAAATAAAATATAACAATATCTATACCATACTCAGTGGTCTTGAGGAAAAAAAATTCATGAGAGAAGTTAAATAAATGAGGAAATCATTTATGGGTAGATCAGATTGAAATGAATACATCTTTTCCAGAATTATTTGGATGCTGACACTGGCCTTAAAACAACTAGCCCAAATAATGTTTTTCATTTGAGTCAAATTTTGAAATAATGGCTGTAATAAATAAATTTTGTTTTTCCTCTTTTTTGATAACTCATTTTCTTTTATCTGTGGATCAACTGTATTCTAGAGACCAACTCCATTGATATTTACTTGATATGATATTGAAGTATCCAATAGAATTCTTCAGTACCTTCTGCTATGTATCTCATCTTCCTCAAATAAGATGATAAAAAGCACCCAGGATATTTCCCTGTTATTTGCTGTGATGCCTTTAATCAACTTGATTTAATCAGTATATGATTCCAGGTCATTTATATGAATTTTCAATATGTGCAATACATTATTTTACATTATTGCTTTTTTTAAATAGTCAATTTCCGAATATTTTATGCTTGATGGTATGGCTAAATTTACTTTTTTATGATGGTCTATTAGTCCTTTTAATTCTTCAAAACATGATTGTAAAGAATATACTAACATGGAAACATTATATTTTTATTTCTTTAGTACAGTTTTCAACCTATTGTGTTGAATTTCCTATTTCATTCAGTCCATTTTGGCCAGCTATCATAACTTTCTGGTCACTTTGGATTATTGTAATTATTCTACTCCTGTTTTAATTCCAATGTCATACCTGATTTCAATGTTATCGTCCCTTCCCCCAGCTGTAAACTGTGAACTTGGCTGTTTGGACTTTGGAGAATAGGAGAGTCTGCCTTTTAGATTTTCCCTCTTCCTTTTCAAGATCCAGGCTCTTGAAGTAAGGAAATAGAAGAACAGTGGTAGCAGAGCTTGTATGTACCTAGGCTGCTCTGGTTCCATCTGTGATCTACTCAGAGAATGGATTCAGTTTAGATTGTATGTGGGGGTGGGAGAGTCAGGACTTTGTTCAGCCTCTTATGGTGACCTCTACTGCTGACAACTCTTGCAGAGGACAGCTACCTTCCTTTGAGTCCTTCAAGAAGACAGTGTTTCCATTTCTTTCTGGTTCTTCCTCATCTGTCTCACCCTTCCATTGCCCTCCTTGCATCTTCATATGGGACCACGCCCTCTGCCTCTGGGAACTTGGAAGAGTCTGTCCCACAATTTTTCTTCACAAGTATCAGTGTTAGTCCTTTTGAGACTTGCTGACTAACAGACTACTCTGAAGACCTTTCTGCTTTCAGACAACCCTAGCCCAGAAATGGGCACCAGGTTCTATGTTTATGTTTATCCTACATTTCAGGGGGTGGATGTTAACCTTGCTTGAGAGCTTTCTCACTGTTCTCAACTCCAGCTCAGGAATCATCCAGCCTGGTTTCCTCACCAACTGCTGTAAATGAGTCTACTCCTCCCTGGAAATGCTTGGCTTTAAAGCAACTCTTCTTGTCTTTCTCTTGTGATGGGGACAGGGATGAGTAACCTCTCACCACAAAGGGTGCATAGTCATGAAGTCTAAGGCTGTTCTTCAGGTTCTTTCTTCCATGCATTGAGGGAATAGAGGACAGGGAGAAAGTGAGTGACTGGGGGCACTGGTAGCTGATTCTGCCACTTTGAGAAGACTACATCTGGGAGGCTTGTTGTTAGGACAATTTTGGACCCTCCCTGTAATATACAAGGTCTCTTTCAACATTTTGTTAGGGTGTGTTCGTGTGTATGTACATGTGTGATAGTCTCTCTTCCATGGAATTAAGCTACTTTGAGGCATAAAACAGACTGCAGCTTTTTTCATCCATACTAACCATCAGTAACAATAAAATTGATATCAAAACAATAATAATAGTGGCATACAATTAAATGATGCTTACTTTTTAGGTCAGGCATTGTTCTAAAAAACTTGTATATATTTGTGTATTTAAGCCTCACAAACCCTATGAGCTTGGTGTTGTTATTGCTGCAATTTGGTTTGTGAAAATGGATTATAGAGTAGTTAAGTACCTTGCCTAAAGTCACACAGCTGATAAGCAGTGAAGCTGAGATTGGAACCCAGGCAGCCTGACTCTGATGCTCATCTATACTGATTGTCTTTGTCACAAGCATATGGCATCACTGTGAACAGGTGTTGTTGGTAAAGTTAATTAGACACCAGGATAATTTTCTCAGTTTGATTTGGTATGTGAAGGAACATATTAAATTTTAATTTAATAATTTTACTTAAGAGAAAAATAATCAGATTATTATTATTTATACATACACCTTAATAAATTTTTGTTGATCTCAGTGAATATGAAGCTTTATGGACTAAATATAAACAAAAATTTAGTCATGAAAGAATGAACATTAAAGCAATCCCTTCTAAAGATGAGTCAAAACAGTTAATGAAAAAAAAAAAACAGTTAATGACTTACTGTCATTGTATATGTTAAATGTGTTTACAAAGGTAAGTTTTAAAAGTTCAAAACAAATTGTTTTTCTAGTCTCAGATACTGTCTTATCTCTTTATTGATAAGAAAATATAAATCAGAGTAAAGTTCATTTTTGTTGCCTTGATTGCCTCACAAGTTTTAACAGATATCTTTCATATTGTATCTCTCATCTCCCCTTTCTTCTCCTCTGTCTCAGCTTAGTGCTGGATTTTGAATTCTCCAGTGAGATTTCTCTGGCCACAGAGACCTTTGACTTCATTATGGCTAAACCTAGAAGCTACAATTCTGTCTTTAAATTTCTTGATAATCCCATTGACTTACGCTATGTTGAACATTCTCTGCTACTTAAAATCTTTTTCTTTGTTTTCCAGAATCATTCTTTTCAGGATTTATGGTTTCTCTTTTATTAATAAATAAACCTTTATTTTTAATAAACTCTTATTTCTGTTATCTTTACAAATCCATCTTTAGCCACACACTCCCTTTAATAAGGTGTTTCTTCAGGACAGGGAGAAAGTTAGTGAGTGGGAGCACTGGTAGATGATTCTGCCACTTTGAGAAGACTACATCCTGTATTCTGTCACTTGACCTTCCAATGTCCTGTTGTTACTGAAGTGCAAGGCTGTGTACCTGACACACAGTGAGCCCAAACACCAGAACATGAGCGTTTGGAACAGAGAATGCCTTATTATTGGGCCATGCAAGGAGATGAGTGGCTCGTGCTTTTAAAAATCCTAAATTCCCATAAAGTTTTCAGCAAAGCCCTTTTATAGGAAAGAGGAGGGAGGGGTATGGTTAGTTGTTGCAGACTTCTTAGTCAGATCCTCTGTTCTTGAGGTCAGGTCATGGTCAGGAAAGGATGTTCCTGTCAATCTCTGCCAAACAAATGTTTTTCTCTGTTCTGACAAGAAAGAACAGGATGCCAAGGCACAACTTTCACCCTCTTTGAGATCCAGATCCTGGCTAAGAGGAGGTAGATCTCAGTGGGCGGCTCCCTCAGGGGCAGGTTCTCAGATCCTATCCAGCTGTCATCACTGAGGGAGCAAGGCACCCAAGATCCAACTGGCTCTCAGGCTCCTCAGGCTACCCACCTGGCAGGAACCAGATCCCCCAGACTGTGACCCATGCCAACTGTCACTGCCATTATGTTGCAGAGGCGGGAATGAGAGAGAGGTTCACCACCACCTCAAGGCCTGGGCCCAGCCTAGTGGATGGCCTTGGCAAGGGCTCTGGAGCCCTGCAGGACACAGTCCCCAGCCTATTCCCTGGGCTGCCTAGTTCACTCACCGGCCCGAGGCCAAGTGAATTGGGGGACCTCAGGAAAAAGGCCAAAATCTGTCTCTTGGCTCACTCTCCACTTGAAGACCACCACTCCACCAACTGTTAGCTGAATGGGCCCACTGTGCCATGCTTAGTCAGTCAGTCATTACCCCCTGGACTGTATCCTGCCAGGCTCTTCTGTCTATGGCATTTCTCAGGCAAGAATACTGGAGTGGGTTGCCATTTGCTTTTCCAGAGGATCTTCTTGATCCAGGGATCAAATCCACGTCTCTTGCATCTCCTACATTGGCAGGTGTGTTCTTTATTTACTACTGCGCCACCTGGGAAGCCTGAACGCGCCCACAAATGGTTGCTAACTGACAGCTGCTTGCTTGGGGGAGGGGCCCTCTGCCGCACCAACCAATGGCTGAGCAGGCCAATTAGGGGCGGCTCATTGACCGTTGGTCACTTGTGGGAGGGGCCCCTGTAGCACGCAGACTAGTGGTTGAGAGAATCACTGAACGGTCGCTTCTAACCGTCCTGCGCCTTTAGCGGTCTCACAGAACCGTTAACTGGTAATGAGTTGGGAGGCAATGTTGCTCAGCAGTAGCCGCGTTCTGAGGGCTGCACGGTGCCCCGCTCTTTTAGACTATGGGAATGTGCATTAACTCTGCACCTTGGCGTGCTGGCCTCTTTCTCCTCTGATGTAGTGTTTCAAAATACGAAACCAACTTTTGAGGCAAATCATCCTCATGAGAAATGCTGGACTGGAAGAAACACAAGCTGGAATCAAGATTGCCGGGAGAAATATCAATAACTTCAGATATGCAGATGATACCATCCTTATGGCAGAAAGTGAAGAGGAACTAAAAAGCCTCTTGATGAAAGTGAAAGTGG
>NW_011495030.1:619730-619908 GCF_000754665.1 Bison bison bison
AAAACAAAGATCATGGCATCCGGTCCCATCACTTCATGGGAAATAGATGGGGAAACAGTGGAAACAGTGTCAGACTTTACTTTTTTGGGCTCTGAAATCACTACAGATGGTGACTGCAGCCATGAAATTAAAAGACGCTTACTCCTTGGAAGGAAAGTTATATCCAACCTAGATAGCA
>NW_011495030.1:620218-624328 GCF_000754665.1 Bison bison bison
GGCCTGGCGTGCTGTGATTCTTGGGGTTGCAAAGAGTCGGACACGACTGAGTGACTGAACTGAACTGATCCTCATCTTTCAGCTTGGCAGTAACCGGAAGACACACTAGCATATTTCAACCAGTTGAAATCAAACTGTTGAACTAAAAACTGTCAATCAGTTGTATTTTTCATGGCAAAGTTGTTTTAAGGCCAATTAGTTTTGCGGCAAAATGCTTCTGGAAAACATTGGACTCTGACGCTCCCCCCATGTTGCTGTGGACATAACAGGTATGAGTTATTTTTCACTGGAAAGATTTTGATTTCAAGAATAGTCAAAGGAAATTTTTTAGAAAGAAGGTAGTTATATAGTAAGTTTCTGAGAAACGAAAGAGATAAAATATGTTTGCGGGTTTTAGTTTCATTAGGGACTTTTTACACATGTGTAGTTCATTTGGTCAAACATTGAAGTATGCATGCTTGACATATTTTATTTAACATATTGACATTCGGGTTTTCTCTTTAACATAGATGATGTAGCCAAGCTTTATTGTGTTAATGGCCCTCTTGGGCCATTTTCTTCACTCTGCTTGCACTATACTTTATTTCTTATGCTTACAATGACCCTATAAGAGAGAGATTTTTATTCAAATTTTCAAGAGAGTTTCCTGAAGCTTACAGAGGTAAAATAATTTTGCCCCAAGATACACAGTTTATTTGTTGTGGTGGTGAAATACTGAAAAAATAGTTCATATTGCTCTGACTTCAAATCCTTTGTAATTTCTGCATGATTGAATTGTCATTTTCTTCTAACTCCCTTTGAATCATATGTAATTAGAGTCCAGTAGAAGGAGTAAACTGTTAATTGGTTAATGGCTACTGGGTATTCATCTTTGCCTGATATGGTATTCTAGACCAATTTAGGTAGGCATTTAAACGTCCTGGATTCAAATGCTAGCTTCCCCCTTATGAATGGTATGACTTCAGTCAATTTATTGTACAGTTTTGAGCTTTCATTTACTGACCTAAAAAGTGGAAATAATCATACCTACCTTGTAGAGTTGTTGGCAGAATTGAGTAAGGGTATATTTTTGACAAGTAAAGCTTTCCGTTTTTGCTAATTGAAGACAGTAAGACCTTTTCTTTGTCTGGTTTGCAAAGCATATTTTTATATCATGGATGAATAGTCTAAGCTATGTCATAACTTGAGGATTTCATGTAATATAGCTTCCTAGATGTGAAGAGAAGCCCCCAGCTCAATTTTTGGCTCCTCTTTTTATACGTTTTTCTCCTCCTTCTGAGGCTGCCTTATGTAAACTGGTCTAGCCAGGAGGACTGTTTGTTTTACCTGAGGTTCTCACTCTGGTCCTCGGACCTTCCTTTGTTCTATTTTTGCAGGCTTTCCCCTTCTTTGTCTTTTAGCCACTGCCATTTTGGACTCCTTTTTTCTATTCCAGCTACCTAACATGGCCCCCCTCAAGAGATGGGAGGCCCAGTTCTTTGGAAATAGGGGTGTTGAGGTCTCTCTGGCTGCTTCCTGCTGAACTGGGATGGCGAGGGGGCCTTGGGCTTCCCCCTCTTGCTAGTCTCAAGCCTCAGAGTCCTTATTAGCAGTGTCCATCTAAGGGTGAGTAATATTTTCCATGGTCAGCTATAGTTGTATATATCCTTGTTAAATTGGCATTGCATGTTATAGCCTGTTGACCTGTGCAGAGACAAAATGGACTAGACAATTGATAATACATGGAGCAATCATAAGCAGCATCAATATGGTGATAACACGGATTAGTAGGGGCATTAGCCAACTCCAAATTTCCCATCACCAGGAGGATCCTCCAAATAGAGATTGTAGCCACCCCAAGAACTCTCCAGCTCGTTCTTTGAGATCCTGTAGGCTCTGAATGTTTTTCTTGAGGACTGTAAGACTTTCTTTAACTTAGTTGGAGGTATTTACCCAGAAACAACAAGTCTCATTCAAGATGGCTCAAGTCCCTCCTTGTTCAAGTATTGAGAGATCCATCCTCTGTCTGTTTTGGATTACAACCCCTGCCAAGCTGTATTGGCTTTTTAGAGCTGTCCTGAGAAGTCTTATCCCCAGAAACTTAATTTTGGGGGTGTTCATTAGAATGGCACTAATTTGTAGCCCTGAATAGGTATCTGAGATCTCCCAGGGACTCACAGGTGTATTGAGTGTCCTCTTCTGTTTTCTTCCACGGGCTTGACTCATGAGTAGTGAATCCAGGAGTCATATCCTGGTACCTCGACTGCTGTGGGGGTAGAAAGTATTACACGGTAAGAGCTCTTCCATGTGGGCTGGAGTTGAACATTTGGGGACCCATCTTTCTGGACTTTAATTAAGACTTGAATCCCTGGAGCATATAGCGGTGACTCTTTAGAATCTTTTGGGTCCTGGTTGACACCCCACAAGGGTATATCTTGTTGGAATTGCCCAATGGCCATGGTATAAGACCAGAGGGTCTGAGCCTCTGGATCTAGGAAAAGGTCATTGACATAAACAAAAGGTCTCCCATATAGCATCTCATAAGGACTAAGACCAACCTGTTCCTTAGGGGCAGTATGGGTGCAGAGGAGAGCTATTGGTAAAGCCTCCTTCCATCCCAGGAAGGTCTCCTGGGTTATCTATTTTATTGCTGATTTTAAGAATTGGTTGGGTCTTTCTACTTTTCCTGAAGACTGAGGCCTCCAGGCACAATGCAGATAGTAAGTAATTCCGGAGAAGGCAATGGCACCCCACTCCAGTACTCTTGTCTGGAAAATCTCATGGACAGAGGAGCCTGGTAGGCTGCAGTCCATGGGGTCGCTAAAAGTCGGGCACGACTGAGCGATTTCACTTTCACTTTTTACTTTCATGCATTGGAGAAGGAAATGGCAATCCACTCCAGTATTCTTGCCTGGAGAATCCCAGGGACAGAGGAGCCTAGTGGGCTGCCGTCTATGGGGTCGCACAGAGTCGGACACGACTGAAGCGACTTAGCCGCATTGTCACTTTGTAATGACCTGGACAGACCAAATCTCAGAATGAGTTCATGGAGCAGTTTTTTATCACCTTCTCAGCCTTCTCAGTCTGGATGGGAAAGCCTTCAATCCATCCTGTGAATATATCTATCATGACTAATAGATATTTATACCCTTGAGAAACTGGCATCTGGGTGAAGTCCATCTGCCAGTCCTCTTCTGGATAGGTCCCTGGGCCAGCTGGGGTCTTCAAGCTCCTTGGGATTTGTTTAATTGGCAAGTGGGACAGGAGACCATTTGCCTTATAGTCGTTTGGAGGCCTGTTCCTCTGAAGGACCTTTCTAGTAATCTTTGGAGGGTCTTTTCCCCTAAATGAGTGGTAGCATGTAAGGAGTTAACCAACTTCCATTGGAGGTTCCCAGGCAGAAAAAGGAGTCCCTCCTTGAACCACCCCATGTGATCTTCTTGAAAGCCCTCATTCTTAGCTTTAAGAGTCTCACCTTCAGTATATGAAGGAGTTTCTGGCAAATTAGTCTGTGGAACTAAGGTGGCAACCTGTATTAGGTCATTGTTTTGTAATGTTGCTCTCTTAGCTGCCTGATCAGCTGCTTGGTTACCTCGTGCCACTTCCATGCTCCCTTTTTGGTATCCTTTACAATGGGAGACTGAAACCTCAGCAGGCAGATGGAGCCCAAGGATTTGATCACCATATTTGATTGGGGACCCTCGGGTGGTCAAGTGGCCTCTTTCTTTCTAAATAGCATCATGTGCATGTAGAACCAGACAGGCATACTTAGTTCAGTTCAGTTCAGTCGCTCAGTTGTGTCCGACTCTATGACCCCATGAATCGCAGCACGCCAGGCATACCCGTCCATCACCAACTCCCGGAGTTCACTCAAACTCATGTCCATCGAGTCAGTGATGACATTCAGCCATCTCATCCTCTGTCGTCCCCTTCTCCTCCTGCCCCCAATCCTTCCCAGCATCAGAGTCTTTTCCAATGAGTCAGTTCTTTGCATGAGGTGGCCAAAGTACTGGAGTTTCAGCTTCAGCATCACTCCTTCCAAAGAACACCCAAGACTGATCTCCTTTAGAATGGACTGGTTGAATCTCCTTGCAGTCCAAGGGACTCTCAAGAGTCTTCTCCAACACCACA
>NW_011495030.1:624519-640242 GCF_000754665.1 Bison bison bison
TCCAAAAATAAAGTCTGACACTGTTTCCTGTTTCCACTGTTTCCCCATCTATTTGCCATGACGTGGTGGGACCAGATGCCATGATCTTCATTTTCTGAATGTTGAGCTTTAAGCCAACTTTTTCACTCTCCTCTTTTACTTTCATCAAGAGAAGGCATACTTAGAATCAGTGTAAATGGCTACTCTTTTTCCTTTTCCCAGCTCTAAAGCTCACGTCAGGGATATGAGCTCAGCTAATTGGGCTGAAGTACCTGGTGGCAAAGGTTTAGCCTCTATGGCCTCAAAATTGGAGACTACTGCATATCCAGCTCTTCTTTTTCCATCCAAGACAAAGCTGCTTCCATCAGTGTACCTTCCTCAGTATTGATCAGAGGATCTTCTGACAATCCCTCTTGGTGTTTTGTCCAGTGGTCCAAAGTTTCTAGGCAAGAGTGAAAGGGGAGAGAGCCCTCGGGGGTAGGAAGGAGGGTGGCTGAGTTAAGAACCTCACAAGGGGATATAGTCAGGCCTGGATTTTTCATCAGCACTACTTGATATCTGAGGATTCTTTGATAAGACATCCATAAATGGCCTCTCCCATTCAGGTGTTGTTTCACTTGTCTGGTAAAAATAGTTAATTTGCCCCCAAGAGAGATTTTTAAAGCTTCTTCTATCAGTACACCAATAGTTGCAAGATTTCAAAGGTGGGGAGAGATCTCTTCCCAATAAGGGAGTAGGACACTCAGGGACCACAAGAAACTGGTGGAAAAATATTTGTCCATCCCAGCAACAAAGAAGTGCTTGGGTAAATCTTTTTGTAATTGTTTTTCCTGTAGCTCCCAAAATGGTACAGGTTTCAGGGGAGAACGCTCTGGAGCAGGAGGTCAGGACAGAGTAGGTAGCCCCTGTGTCAACCAGAAATTCTTGGATCTACTTGCCACATCCAGTTGCACCCTTGGCTCTAGCCCCATGATGGTTATCTGCGACAGGTGGGCTTGCTGGAGTGGGCCACTTCAGTCCTGTTGAATCATCGTGAGGGAAGGCTTGGCACTTGACTGGCACTTGAGGACAGAGTGCCACCCAGTGTCCCAATTGATGGCATTTGTAGCAAGCCATTTTAGGAGACTTGTCACTAAGTTGACCCAATGTCCTGCCTGTCTACAGGTTAGGCATTTGCCTCCTGCCTTGTCCTTCAAGGATTCAGGGTTTGCCATAGGGCTTCCCTGGAGGGTGGCCAGCATCTGGGCATGCCTTATCTCTTTCCTTTTCTTCCTTTCCTGGGCCTTGGACCCCCTCTCCTGTTCTCTGTTATAAAAGGTATTGGTGGCTGTCTGGACCATCTCATCTAAAGAGGCAGCAGGGTCCTGCTACTGTAGCTGTTGTAACTTTATCCTGATGTCTGATGCACATTGGGACAGGAATTTGTCCTTTAAAATCACCTGTCCCTCATAAGAGTCAAAGTCCAGATTGGTAAACTTTGGGAGGGCCTCTTTTAGCTTTTCCAGAAAGGCAGTGGTGTTCTCACTGGATTCCTGAGTAATTGCTGAGACCCAGCACAGTCCCACAAGTAATAGGCTTCCTTCTATTTTCATGGGTGGACTTCCTTAGGGGTGAGTCTTAAGCTTATCCTACCCAGTACTGTTGCAACCTGAGAGCCAGGCGTCCCTGGGTCAGGGTGCAGATCCCCAGGCAGGCTGAGGTGTGACAGCCTCCTGGAGATTGAATCCCTGGGCAGGTCGAGACATGTCGGCCTCCTGAGAGTTGGGTCCCTGGGCAGGTTGAGGCATGTTGACCTCCTGGGACCCCTAGACTGACGGATTCCTGAGCAGGTTGAGGCATGACAACCTTCCAAGGACCAGATCCCTAGGCAGGTCAAGGCAGGTCGGCCTCCTGGGACCCCCAAGCTGGAGCTGGGCATCCCCAAGGTTTCCAGCATAACAAGTGCTGGGTTGGATTAAGGGGTTGTGACTTATTGCTGGTTTGTCCACTGCTGATGGGAATGATACCATAATGTAAAAGCAATTCAAGTCTGTGCCCTGAGACTGGGAACCTGGTGAAACAGCCATAAGCCTTATCCTCTTATTGGTCTGAAGGAATTAAGTCACTGATTTCCTCCCCTAGTCTTTCATAAGAGCATCTTAGGGTGTCTCCAATGGTAAACATTTCATTGTCACAGACCCACTCTAGGTAATAATAGAAGTAATAACAAAGGAGTAGGTTATCTGGTCCTGTTAGGGGCATTAAGAGTATTTTAATAATAAGTGGGGTGGAGCAATGTTTCCTACAAAGGGTCAGGGTCCTGGCTGTAGGAGTTAGTAAGTGGTTTAAGAACAAATTAATAAGAGGCAATAGACAGGAGGGAAGGGGGCAGAGCACAAGTTTTGAAAGAATGACATGGTCCAAGGGAATAACAAACCGAATGGGTCCAAGATGACAAGTCAAATTCAACTAAACCTTGATCCTCAATCTGCAAGCTAAATGACACACCCAGAGGTGCAAGGACAGTTCCAAACCACTATCAAAAGACCAGAGGAGTGAGTGGTTCCCTAATTGTTGGGATGATACTCCCACTCATTAGCATATGACGTCACCCAGCTCAAATCACCCAAAAACTAACCACACCACATTCCATGGCTACTGCACTCTCCTCTGTGATGGCCCACACCCTGTGAGTGTGCTTCTCTCTGAATCCAAATAAATCCACCTCTATACCTATTGCTGTGTCTCTCACTGAATTTTTGCAACGAGACATCAGAGCCTAAGCTTCATTAGGTCCTGAAGCCAGGCACCATGGGTTTTGGCGGGGCTCAAGTCCTGGGAGAGAGGAGCTGAAGGACAGGAGGAAAAAGCAGTGGGAAAAACGTGCCAAGGAATCCCCTTCATAACCTGCAGGAAAATCTGCTAAATACCTGACCTGTGCTCACAGTTTCATTGGCCTGATCTTTGGCACAAAGAAGATTAAGGACAGAAGAACCCCCACCGGCTTGGGCAACAGCTACTAAGGCACGGTAGAGCCTTCGGGACACCCTGGGGCACCCACTGCCACTCACCTGTTCACAGGGGATTTGAGGAAGCAAGAAATGAGAGATTGTAAAGGAATTAAGATTTTGTTAGCCATATGTCTTTCCAGCCATAGGAGCAAGGACTTCCTACCGCAGCTGGAGGTCTTTTGGAACCTGAGACTGAGCCACATGAGCTTTCTGCCAAGTTTGTTTTTGCTGTCCCAGTTTCTAGCATGCTGGGCTTCTTGTCACTTCCCCTAAGCTGGGTTTTCTTTGCATCCAGCTTCCACCGTGGCAGGAGCTTTCGAGTTGGGCTTCTGCTCTGCTTGATCTCTGCCTCGCGGGGGCCAAGCCGAGGTTGTTTCAGCCAGGTTAAATCCAAGAAACAGGACCGTAGATGTTGGGGGAGCGTGTAATTTCCTCGGTCCTGTCTCCACAGCAAAAATTTGAAGCAACGGATGGACCAGTGTTAAACCTCTGTGATATAGCTCAGTTTTATTTAGAAAGCAAAGGAAAATACATCCTCGAGGCATGAGGGCAGGCCGACCCAAAAGACGAGAAGAGAGGAGAAACTTCCAGGTCAATTTTGGTTCCTTTCTTTATATGTTTTTTTCTCCTCCCTCTGAGCATGCCCTATATAAATTGGGCTAGCCAGTAGGGCTGTTTGTTTTACCAGAGGTGCTCACTCTGGTCCTCAGACCTTCCTTTGTTATATTTTCACGGGGTTTTCCCTTCTTTGTCTTTTAGCCACCACTGTTTTGGACTCCTTTTTCCTATTCTAACTACCCAACAGTACCAAGTGCAGAATTTTTTTGACAATCTGTCCTCAGTTTTTGCATGATTTAATTATTTCAGTTTCAACAATCTGTGTGCTCTTCTGCTTAGATATTCACGTACTGAACAACTTGATTCCTCATATTCATGAAAGAATAACTAAAAATAGCGTATCTCTAACCCAATTCCTTTATTACTTACTATCCACCCTCAAATATTGTCACTGAAGCAGTAGGCCATCACAGATATATAGTTCTTATTTCCTGGCATACTTAAAAACAATAATGATGTAGCAAAACATTTGTAGGCTAATAGCTTGGCTAATTACTGAACCTTGATCAGAGTTTTAAGTTTCTGGAAAAATATGTATTAATGGAAAATCAGAATGACTTTTCTTTGACTTATAGATTTTAATTGATATTCTTTTTGTAGTGTAATAAGATTCCTTAGAGGATGCCCTTGTTTTAATTTTATCTTGCTCTAACTATGAGCGAGGCAAGAGTTGGGCAAATGATACTATCTATATGTTGAAGTGACTATAGGATAGAAAATAGTAGAAAGTAACATCTTTTGAAATTGAGAGCTATAGCCTTTAAAACTTTTTGAAATGGACAGTAATACATTTTTAAAGATGTTTAGATAACACTGTAGACACATTTATGGTAACTTGCTTCTGATTTTTTTAAAGTTGTGATACTATGCTATTTTGTTTAACAAAGTATTCTTTGCCTTCAGAAGTGTAACATTTGTTAGCTCAGAAAGCCAAAATGTTCCCTCAGCATTGTGTAGGTGTTATGTTTTTTGTTGATAATTTACTGTTTTTAAATCTTCTATTAATATTTGGAAAATAAACCTGAAGTCTAAGGAAGTCAGTATGTATCCAGTGTGGATTATTGTAGTCAAGGAAGCCCTCACTAATCTTTGTGGGAAGCAGTCAGACATGTAATATTTTTATTATATATAAAAGGGAATTAAATATTTAATCAAGTATGCTTTATGGAAATTATACTGGACTTTGACATTCTTGGACACAATTGTCATGGAAGCCCCTTTGTAACAAGGATTATGACAAGAGCACTTTCAAGTGATTTCGTCTTAGACAGTAATTATCATGAAGATGACTGTTATGACATCAAGCTGTGATCATTTTTCTTTCCAAAGCAATTTGGAAATGCATATATGGAATGCATATACAAGTGATATCTAGCATTCTTTTATAAAGGTTTGCAAATTTTCAAGAGGGTAACATTTTTCTGATCCTGTATGAAAAATAAGTCTACAAGTCTCTTAAGAATCCTGAAGAATGCTTATAGCATGTCTTCTTAAGTACAGTGATGAATAATTTAGAAATATAAATACATTTTTGTCTTTCTCATGACTTGAAAAGCATTTAATAATATAATCATATGGGATTATATGGATTGCATCTGAATCACAATCAGTTCTCATTTAAATCTTTAAGAATGCAAGAAGTTCAATTTGCTTTAAAAACGTAGATTAAAAAACTAGGCTATTCATTTAATTATTAATAATTATAGTTGGTATTTACTGGTCAGTTACTATGTATCTGGTGTAGTGATGAGGTAAAAACAATGATGTAGACCCTGGTAGTATAGTCGTATTCTGTATAAAGAAATAAAGGCTTAAAATATAATGGTTTGCCCAAGTCTGACAGCAGTATTCAAACCAGTATCTGTCTCCAGAATCCAGGATCTCAATCAGGAAACATGATGGTCTTTCCTGAACTCCCAATGTACCTGAACTAACAAACATCAACCTAGGGTTGACCATTAGAAGAACCCCAACACACAGTTTGGTTGCTAGAATATGACAGTTTATTGATTAATTTAGAACAGTGGCTTTCAACTCTTACTTTGTATTAGAATTATTGGGGGAATTTTAAAACATCCTGAGATTCTGTCTGATTCAGTTGGTCTTGGATGGGACCTGGACACTGGTGTTTTTTTAAAACTACTCTATGGTTAATGTTAGTATATAGCCAGGATATAGATGCATTTATTTAGAGCAAACTGTGTCTTTTAAGACAATAGCATTCAGTGGAAATATTTCAAGTTTATTTTAAGTTTAATTTTTAATATATTTGAACTATTAAGTAATTAAAATAAAACCTATTTTATAACATGTATTAGCTACAAATGCATAATCCCAGAATGAGGCAAGTTTATTTTAGTCTCAGGGTCTTTGCAATTTGCCTACAATACCTTGAAGATTTGCCTGGATGGTTTCTTCTTTTTATTAATGTTTCTACTCTGATGTTCCTTTAAAGAGACTATCTATGAGTGTCCCCCAAAATACACCTGCAATTTTTTATCACATTGTTTTTAAAGCTTTTCTTTGAAACACTTTTAATTTCCTGAATTTATCTTATTTTCAGTTGTTTTTTATTGATATCCTTGAAAAATGTGAACAGACATCTTCTCTGTCTTAATATGTTTCTATCCCTAGCACAAGGAGTGAAGTTTGGCACATAGTAAATACTCAGTAAATGTCTGTTGCGTGAATAAATGAACAGCAAAAATTTAGCATAGGTTTTTGGATAGTGCATCTGCTTATAAACTAAACTGACTCTCCCAACTTTGAACACAATTTCTGTGTTCAAAAGTATTGCCTAGATAATTGAAAAAAGAACACACCCAGTACCCAGATATAGATATTCTGAATTCAGTTTAAAATAAAGGTGCATTTGACAAAGCTGTCATTCATAACTGGGTTTGTGGCTCTTATTTGAGGATAAGCCTATGTTTCTGGAGAATGCCAGTCGTGTTTTACAACAAATTGACATCTCCAGTTGTAGCAAGGCTGATTTTTTAGACGATACAGCAAAAAAAAAAAAAAGAAAGCCTAAGGTGGTTCTTTTCATGTGTGCCATTAGTAACACTGGATATTATTTTATAAGTCTATACCATTTTGAAGTGAATTGTGATTTTGAATTCTAGGTTGTATCATCCTTTGATAACAATGGTTTTCAACTTTGGTACAATATTCTTTGCATAAAGTAAAAGTATTTGGGAAAAAAAAAGTATTGGGGAAAAACTGAGTTTCTAAAAATGGGAAGTTTAATAACAGGGAGTAATTAAAATAACTCATACTGCTTGGCCTTTATCTGCTTTTTTAGAATGGCAGTTCCTAGAAAACTTCAAAGTGAGGTATAGGCGCCTAGAATAATGTAAAAGAAAGCTCACTCGAGTAAAATTGGCTCAGTGCTTAATGTGAGATGGGAAAGTTTTCTTTAGTTACGATTGTTTTGAAAGAGAGAGAAGTCAGTTGGGTTTCATCCTGTGCAAGTGTATTTTGACCTGCTGCCGATTGAAGTTTGTTAGCTTCCAGTATAGCAATAACTTAAAAATCTTCAAGTGTGAATAAGATTTAGATACCATTTGTTCAATCACTTTGTTTTACTTCAAGGAAATTGGGGCCCAAATAGGAGAAGTGAACCTGGAACTCTGTCTTCCCTCAGTAATTGCAGTGTAGCTATATGAACTGCCTTTGCAGCAAATGTAGTGAATGGTTTACTCTTACATCTTTTTTTTTAATATAAATTTATTTATTTTAATTGATACTCTTACATCTTTTGATGTTTTTTTCAAGAAGTGTTTTGCTTTGTGCTTGTAAAGACTAAAAATATATGTTTTGAATATAAAATGTATATGTATAATATAAATGCAAAATATCACTGGATAGGAGACCTAAGGCATAAACAATCATTTGAAATGCCAATTTGAAACAAAAGTTTTTCTGTGAATTTATCTAAAATAGAATAACCTTTATTTGGAAAATTCAAGGATAATAAGCTCCAAAGTTGTGGTGGTTGTTTTTGCTGCTTAAGACCTGAACTTTGCTGTTGCAACTCCCCTCAGGTTCACTCTCACAGTGCCAAACTAAATTTACTCCTGGTGTTTTATGGCATTGGCCTTATAGAAAAACGGCTTCATAAGCCTCAAATTGTAAAACATTAAAGGAATTTGATAAAAAATACTCTATTAGACTATGTGCAAGTAAGTAAGGTTGCTAAGTTACAAGAAAAAAATGAAGATGCTCACTATACTTGTGGGCTTCTATTTTAGGGATGTGGAATTCCAACTCCTGTGGGAATGTAGTGAAAAAGCACAGACTTCAGAGTCAGGCTAACGGAGTACTAGTCTCAGTACTGCTCATGAACTAGGGCCCTCGGGCAAGTGACAGGATATCCCTGACCTTCCTTTGGCTCCTGCAAAATAATCCTGATGAAAGTACAGTGGAGTGAACTGAACAGGGATATGTCCCAAGGCACCAATGTTAAGGGATTACAAACCCATTAAAACTTCAAATTTTAATGGTGCCGTTTAAAATTGTAATATTTGCATATTGGCAGCTTAGTACCTAATTAGAAAAAATATTTAAAACAGGAAGCTACCTTGTGACAAGTATTGTTACTGATACCCACACCTGAGACACATTACCAAGACGATCTGATGGTTTCTACCATTCTGTGGGCTCAGTATTTATTGCCAGTGACTACTCTGACAATGCCAGCTTCACAGGGATGTAGCTGTTTCTCAGGTCTCTAGGTTTAATATTATGCTGACTTTCTTATCACCCTGCTATCTCTTTTACTCAACTTTCTGTAGAGTAAGGTCCCTGCACTGTTGTTTTATTCTTTGTGTCTATGAAGCAAGTACCTGATGTAAGTCCTCTTTAAAGAGTTCAAATGAATGTACACAGTTATCTAAAAGTTACTTAACTGGGGATCTTGTCATTTCGAGAGCTTAATCTGTGTCCTGATAGGAAAGATGAGCTGTTAAAGGAGAGTTCATTATTAATAACTCTACTGTCTAGATGACTTCAATTTTCTTGGGCAGTAGTAAGGCCAGGAAGAGCCAGTGGTGATCATCCTAGTGGGAAGACAGACTGTATATCTATATATTATCTCCTGCTGGTTCTCCCCTCTGTATTTCCAGTTTCTGAAATATAATAGTTTGAAATTCAAAATTAAAAGTCTCCCTTGTTTATATTATTTTAATTGGACATCAGTGATCCAGTTTACTGGAAAAAAGAACTTTTGGAGGGGGCAGTTAGGGTTAGGGGGGTGGTCAAAGGTGTATTTGTTCTCCTATTTAAATATTTACTTGAGGTTGAAGCCTTTTAATAATGATTTACTCACATAAGTACAGTACTAATTGTAAAGAAATTTGTCAGTTCAAGTCCTGAGCATCCAGGTATAAGGCAACCAATATTCAGTTGTTTTTTTTTTTTTGAGAATCCATAGCATTTACCCTCTAAAGTGATTTGGTTTTTAGCTGTGGCCTTGACTTGAGAAATAAATCTCCAAGTTACTATGCAGTAAACTTCAGAATCATTTCTCTTATTGTTTATAGCAGGGCACATTGAAAGTTATAAAATTTTCATCAACAAGGAGTTCACAGTTTTATGTCTGATTAAGGACATGTACTTCTGGTTATTTATAATATGTGTCCAGATTTAAAAAACCCACATTATCGTAAAATCAGCTATGATGTATAAATTGATTGAAAAACAAGCCATAGTTCTTGTACCTCTTTTGAAAGGAAAGACATATATCATAGTATGGTTTTTATAATATACATTTTTCATTTGTTGATGGCAGATAGTTAAAGCAAAAATCTTGAAACCATCATACGAGAGCTTAACACATAATTAGTAATGGAAACATGATTGTTTTTCAACCTTTTATTTTTTTCCACTGGGAGCCCATTCTATATTAGTGTATATAGAAATGCCTTATACTTTTTTTATTGGAGAAGGCAATGGCACCCCACTCCAGTACTCTTGCCTGGAAAATCCCATGGATGGGAGAGCCTGGTAGGCTGCAGTCCATGGGGTCGCTGGGAGTCAGGCACGACTGAGCGACTTCACTTTCACTTTTCACATTAATGCATTGAAGAAGGAAATGGCAACCCACTCCAGTGTTCTTGCCCGGAGAATCCCAGGGATGGCAGAGCCTAGTGGGCTGCTGTCCATGTGGTCGCACAGAGTCGGACACGACTGAAGCGACTTAGCAGCAGCAGCAGCAGTATACTTTTTATGAACTACTAAATATCCTTTTATTTGGATTTATATAATATAGTTAACCATTCTCTTGTGGATAGAAATTTATACTGTTTGCAAACTTTTGCTACTATAAACAACGGTGCAAAGAATGTCTGCGTCCATGTCATTGAGCTTTTGAGTACTCAATACTCCGAGGCATAAATGCCTAGCAGTAAACTTGCTGGGTCCTAGAGTCTGTGTGTTTTTTACTTTTGATAAAGATAGCCAAAATGTCTATTAAATTACACCCTTACCAGACGTTTGAGAAGATACATAATTCTTCACATCAAGCTTTTAGATCTGTACCAGTCCTGATAGGTGAAAAAATGGTATTTGAACACTTTTAATTTACACAGCTCTTCTTACAAATTAAGAACATTTGAAGTTATTTATATTTTATGTTCTTTTTGTTCAATTTTAGATTGTTCCTCCTTTTCTGATTTGTGTAAACACTTTCCATATTGGAAAACTATGCCTTGGTGATAGGATTTGCAAATATTTGCAAACATTAATTTTCCTCATTTGTCATTTATCTCGAGGCATCTTAGTGATATGCTTGGCCATGAAGAAAACTCAGGTTTTTTTACCTATTCAATTTATGAATCTTTTAATTTATGACTTCTCCCAACACAACACATGCACACCCCCTCCCTTCTTCCGTTCCTCTCCCTCTTCCTCTACCTCTCCCCCTCTTTCTTTCTCTCGTTTGTTAGGATTTTATCTGGAATTTATTTTGGTATGAGGTAGATATCCAACCTTAGATTTTCCTAAATGATTTCCCAGTTGTCTAAATGTTTAATCTAGTTCTTCTACAGGCCACTTACATCATAAAGTTCCACATTTAATGTTTAGACTCTATTCTGTTCCATTGATCTTTTTATGCAACAGAACCACAATATTTTAATAGCAGTAGACAGAATAAAACTAGTGTTCATCCCACCTCCTCTTCATTAGAATTCTTTTCTAAAAATTTCCCTTTTGTACACATTTATTTTCCATGTGAACTAAATAAACAGCTTGGCATAGGTCTAAAAAATATGTTGCAATTGTATTTAAGATCTGTGCATCTGTTTTCTTAAGTGTTATTCATTTGTGAATTTAGTGGGAGGCTATTTAATTGGATTTTGGCATCCATATTATACTGACTTTATACAGATAACTTGAAAGATTTTATTGTTTTGTTTTTAATGCTTTGAAACTGTTTCAGTAGTATTGGAGGTATCTTTACTTTAAAATTTGGTATGGTATCAGAGCTATTTACATAATCCTTATAGTTCCCCCCCACCCCCACCCCCACCCCGGGAATGTCTGAGGCTTGTGCTTGAAGGTATAACAGAGGGAAGAAGAATCACTTTTCTAATGTTTCTTCAACTTTATTTTCACCATTTAGGCTATTTATATATTCTGCTTATTTAAAGACTTTATTTTTTAGAGCAGTTTTAACTTTACAGTCAGATCAAGAGGATGGTATAGAAACCCTCTCCTCTCATATGCATATAGACTCACCTATTAACAATATCATTCACCAGAATGGTACATTTTTTTTTCACCAAGGATGAAGCAACATCATTACCCAAAATCCATACTTTACATAGGGTTCTTGGTTTTGTATGTCTCAGTGGGTTTGGACAAATGTATAATGACATGTATTCATCATTATAATATCACATAGAGTATTTTTACTGTCCCCAAATTCTCTGTGTTCCACTTATTTATCTCTTATCCCTCTAGCTCAGTTTTTGTAAATTATATTTTCCTTATTAACCATGCATTTCATACAGAAGTTCAAATTCATTTTCAAATTGCTGAAATATTAGCAGTATCTTATTTCTTCTAATTTCCTCTTTTGTGATTATTTTCCCTTTCACTGTGTGTGTGTGTGTGTGTGTGTGTGCATGTCTCTGGAAAAACACCACTTTTCCTTGGTTGTCTTCATTGTTTATTCAATTATTTTTTTAAAGACTCATTTCTTGTATTTTAAATTCATTCTATAATATTTCTATATTCTAATTATTTGTTTTTAATTTTTCTTTACTGTCTTTTTTTCTTTTTGTATTGCTTAGTTTCATTTTCCTCTTCTGGGTTTCAAAATTTTTGTGTACGACTGTTTATTATTCAATAATTTTCTTTTTCATTATTACATAAATATTTTAAGACTGAATTTGTTCCTAAACCAGACTTTATCTATTTCTTGTCATTATTAAGATAAATTTTATTATCTGTGTTTGCTAAGTATTCCATAATCTTTAAAATTTATTTCCTCTAACTCACATGTATCTGCACTAATTATATTTTGGGGAGATTTATTGAGGTTTTTTAAATGGCCTAATACTTGTTTTTTTGTGATTATTATTACTTCAACAGAAGTTTTTTGTTGTTTTAAAGATTATAGAAATTTATATCAATTACTTTGATAACTTTGACCCTTAGGTATAAGAAGACCTTGTTTATTTTTTGTCTACTTGATCTTTTGTTAGTGGGGGAAAAGGAATTCAAATTCTCTATCACTAATGTGATTCTATCTATATATCATTATGTTTCCGGTAGCTTTTGCTTTATGAATTTTAATGTAATTATATTCACAGATGTTATAACTGGTAAACCTTCAGTGGGTTGAAATCATCATTGAATGCCTTCTTTTTTTTTTTAATTTAATGTTTATAGACCCGAATTTAATCTGTTTGGTATTAGTTCATAAACCCTTAAACTCCTTTTGTTTACATTTCCTTAAATATTTTCACTCATCCTTTCATTTTTCAACCATCGTTAATCACCTTGTTTTAAGTGTTTTATGCGTATCTCAGGTATTGCATATAGTTGTTTTGCTCTCAAGAACATCTGTCTTCCATTATACCCTGAGGAAACCAGGGCTGAAAAAGACACATGTATCCCATTGTTCATTGCAGCACTATTTACAATAGCTAGAACATGGAAGCAACCGTTCATTGACAGATGAACGGATAAAGAAGTTGTGGTACATATACACAGTGGAATATTACCCAGCCATAAAAAGGAACACATTTGAGTCAGTTCTGATGAGGTGGATGAACCTAGAACCTATTATACAGAGTGAAATGAGTCAGAAATAGAAAGATAAATATTATATTCTAATACACATATACGGAATCTAGAAGAATGGTTCTGAAGAATTTATTTATGGGCAGCGGTGGAGAAACAGACGGAGAGAATAGACTTATAGACATGGGGAGAGGGGAGGAGAGGATAAGATGTATGAAAAGAGTAACATGGAAACTTACATTACCCTGTGTAAAATAAATAGCTGATGGGAATTTGCTTTATGGCTCAGGAAACTCAAACAGGGGTTCTGTATCAATCTAGAGGAGTGGGATGGGGTGGGAGATGGGAGGGAGGTTCAAAAGGAAGGGAATATTTGTGTACCTATGGCTGATTCATGTTGAGGTTTGACAGAAAACAACAAAATTCTGTATAGCAATTATCCTTCTATAAAAAAATAAATTAAAAAATAATATATATCTTTCAATAGATAAGGAAATTCTTTTTACAATTATGTGTAATGACCAGTTTAGCATTCTAAATTCTGACATTATATTTGGTACTACATGTACTCCTTCTATTTCTTTAGACAATATATTGGCTGTCTCCTATATGTGGTATTTAAATGGACATACTTTCATTTTGTCTCAGTTGCCTTCCCTCATGACTTTCCCTTCACAATTTTGGGTGATTACATTTTTTACTAGTCTTGAAATTTAAATTATATCTTTGAATAGCCCTCTCTATTTGATTTATCACCTAATATAAGATACCTTTTGAATCTCCAGTGCTAAAAAAGAGAGAATGTCGGCATACATCCACTACCATAGCCTTCTTTCTTATTTAAATTTTGGTAGTTATATTATTTCTATGCTTCATACTTCTTTTACCATAATGGCCACAGGGTTGCATTTTTTTTCTTTATCCTAGAATCAGATGACTTCAGTAGCCTCTGTATTTGCTGTCTTACTCCATTTTCCTCTTTTTCAGATGAAACTTAGCCTCTGATTTTCAAGAAATTTCAAAGTACTTCAAGAAAACTTTCTTGGAACAATGTTCTCTGAGTACTTATATGTTCAGAAATGTTTCTGTGGCTGTTATACTCAAGTGATTGCTTAACTGGATATAAAATTCTTGGTTCATGCTTTTCCTAAGACATTCCCAGGCATCACTCCACTATGTGCTAGTTATATGCTATATGCTAGTTATCTACTCTGGTGAATTATGTGAACAACTGACAGAACAAGAGAGGAGATTTTTAAAAATCATAAAATCTACAATAAATCCCCTTATAGCAAAGTATTTCAAAACAATATCCAATAGACCTCAGTTGTATCTAAAAACATTATTGTAGCATATCATGTGATAATGATATATATAACCATGTCCCAGGGTGTTAAGAATAGTGTAAATTGCTTTGTGTTAAAATTCAAGAAAATGTAATTTTTATACAAATATCTTTCCACTAATTGAAAAATAGTCTAATATTATAAACATCTGGCAATTTTAAGTAATTAAAAAGTTTGGTTCTGTGACATTTATTTCTTAATGACTTAAGGAAAATATGATTCTTCTCCTATAGAAGTTCTTCTCAGTGGGAGAACAAGTATGTCATATTTACTGGAGAAGATTTTTAAACAGATGATTATACCACTCCCTCCCTGCCATTTTCATTTGAAAATGTGTAATTTTGTACAAAATGAAATATGATAGTGAGAAGCAGATAGGAACATCATTGGACTAAATTTTTCAAAGCAGGCTTCTTGATGAAATGACTCTTGAGCTGAATAGATTTTTGTCTAGGGAGAGGGAGAATATTTGTAGATTCTGGAAAAGGAAATGTTGGTCAGAAAGTGCCACATAATTAGTACCACTTGTAAGGCCCCTATTTATAGCGTTGCTACTTTTTCTGATTGATCTAACATATGAGTTGTGCACCTACCTTTGTCCAGAGGCAGCATTTTCTATATCTGAGAATATGAATCAGCAGGGCTGACAGCAAATGAGGTTATTTTTTTTTTTTCCATCAGTTACGTGATTAGAGCACTTGAAACAGGAAAAATTCCAAAATGCTATCTTAACCTGATTTCCATTCAGACTGGAGATTGGTTTAAAAGAATCACTGAATGATTCTCAGTCCGGATCTCTTGAGAGTTTCTGTCAAGTACGGGTCTAGGACTTCGGAGAAACTCTGAGAAAAAGTTTTCTTATGAGGAAAAACAGTTGGATTTGCTTTCCATTAACTGCTCAGCACAATTTTTATTGCTCTGGGTATGTGGGGTGTGTTAGGGGAAATATTTAATGACAGATGTGCATGTTTTATTTTAATATTAAAGGAAAATAGTTACCTACGCTTTGGCATATTTATATTTTAGTAGTTCCTGTGTGGAAATTCTGTTCTAAAGGTTCCAAGATCTGTGTTAAACACATGGAATTTTAAAACAGGAGCAAATTAACCCATGCCTTTCAGCACACTCCGAATATTTACAGTAATTTCTAGTCTTTTCTGTTTCCTAAAATATCAGTTCAGTCACTCAGTCGTGTCCGACTCTTTGCGACCCCATGAATTGCAGCATGCCAGGCCTCGCTGTCCATCACTAATTCCCGGAGTTCACTCAGACTCACGTCCATTGAGTCAGTGATGCCATCCAGCCATCTCATCCTCTGTCGTCCCCTTCTCCTCCTGCCCCCAGTCCCTCCCAGCATCAGAGTCTGTTCCAATGAGTCAACTCTTCGAATGAGGTGGCCAAAGTACTGGAGTTTCAGCTTTAGCATCATTCCTTCCAAAGAAATCCCAGGGCTGATCTCCTTCAGAATGGACTGGTTGGATCTCCTTGCAGTCCAAGGGACTCTCAAGAGTCTTCTCCAACACCACAGTTCAAAAGTG
>NW_011495030.1:640342-640828 GCF_000754665.1 Bison bison bison
CAGTTCAAAAGTGTCAATTCTTCAGCGCTCAGCTTTCTTCACAGTCCAAGTCTCACATCCATACATGACCACAGGAAAAACCATAGCCCTGACTAGATGGACCTTTGTTGGCAAAGTAATGTCTCTGCTTTTGAATATGCTATCTAGGTTGGTCATAACTTTCCTTCCAAGGAGTAAGCGTCTTTTAATTTCATGGCTGCAATTATCATCTGCAGTGATTTTGGAGCCCCCAAAAATAAAGTCTGACACTGTTCTCCCAGCAATCTTGATTCCAGTTTGTGTTTCTTCCAGTCTAGTGTTTCTAATGATGTACTCTGCATATAAGTTAAATAAACAGGGTGACAATATATAGCCTTGACGTATGCCTTTCCCAATTTGGAACCAGTCTGTTGTTCCATGTCCAGTTCTAACTGTTGCTTCCTGACCTGCATACAGGTTTCTCAAGAGGCAGGTCAGGTGGTCTGGGATTCCCATCTCTTTCAGAAT
>NW_011495030.1:640928-646415 GCF_000754665.1 Bison bison bison
CTGGTATTCCCATCTCTTTCAGAATTTTCCACAGTTTATTGTGATCCACACAGTCAAAGGCTTTGGCATAGTCAATAAAGCAGAAATAGATGTTTTTCTGAAACTCTCTTGCTTTTTCCATGATCCAGCGGATGTTGGCAATTTGATCTCTGATTCCTCTGCCTTTTCTAAAACCAGCTTGAACATCAGGAAGTTCACGATTCACATATTGCTGAAGCCTGGCTTGGAGAATTTGAGCATTACTTTACTAGAATGTGAGATGAGTGCAATTATGCTGTTGTTTGAGCATTCTTTGGCATTGCCTTTCTTTGGGATTGGAATGAAAACTGACCTTTTCCAGTCCTGTGGCCACTGCTGAGTTTTCCAAAGTTGCTGGCATATTGAGTGCAGCACTTTCACAGCATCATCTTTCAGGATTTGAAATGGCTGAACTGGAATTTCATCACCTCCACTAGCTTTGTTTGTAGTGATATAGTTAAAGATATTTTATATACTTTCTGTAAAGTGAGTGCAGAGAAAAAGAGAGAGCCGGGCAGTCAGGCAAGAAAAGGGACATTTATTAGAGGGAAAAGAGAGGATGACTGGCTCTTAAGGAGAACCAGTATCCTTCCTTCTTGACGGGGTCCTTCTTATACTCCACCAATGAAGAATTTTCTGAAGGGATGGTTAATTTTTAGCCTGTAGTTGAGTCCTGTAGTCACATAGCCCAAGGTCTGGAGTCTGGTACTCTTGCAGCTTTGAGAAGATAGGCTCCAGTGAGAAAACAGAATACCATTTGGGCAATTTGGTCAGTCTCACAGATCACAGTGATTTTATTCTTTGTTTGTGAGGTTGACATAATGAGCCATCTTATCAGTGAGACCCCATGTGGGCCTTATCACTTTCATTCTTTATTCAACAAACATTTGTTGAACATTGTGAATTGGGGAAACACAGGTTTATAAAATACCTCCCATACATTCCAAGAATCCATGGAAGCAGTTATCTACAGACACCAAATCCACAGGAACTTTGGGAAGTTCATGGAACTAAGTGGGAGCTCTGTGGTGTGTTTGGCATTTCCTGGTCTCAGGGCTCCTTAAGCAGCCAGCTTCTATTACGCAAAGTTTGTGGCCTCCCTGTGTACATCATTAATAAGTCAGGCCTGTGGTGTGTCCTTCTCACTGCCTGTTTACCTTCTAATCAGTTCTTACTCAATATAAGAAAATGTAAAAGTTTTCATTTATACTAGAGTAGTTATGAAGTGTTTTTAATCCTGGGATTTGTGGACAGAGGAATTAAGACAAATTGCATCTCTGAGCCTTATTAACTATGTGACATTAGGCTCTTAATCCGATCTGTAAAACAGAAATAGTATGAAGGATTGTTATGAAGACTAAATGAGGTAATGTAAGTAAAAGATTTTGGAAAGGGCCTGACATATGATAACTGTCGATAATTATGTGTATGTGGCATATATTCCTCTCACAATTACTGTTTTTAATAAATTGTGAAGAACTCCTTAAAAGCAGTAAACAAGTCCACTCAGTTTTTCTGAGGACTAGGGGACAGTGTGTTCCATGAGATAGTAATGGAATAAATGTCTTTTTAATGAGGGAATGTTAATAAATTATGCTGCTTAGATCTTCAAGAGAAAGCACGTTCTTTCACGATTGCAAGGGCATGAGTGATGCCTTGTTTCTATAACCAGCAGTGTCAGCTAGGTACACATTAAGTTGGGTGCTTAGTTTGACAGACCTGGTGAAGTGGCTCAGTCGTGTCCAACTCTTTGTGACCCCATAGACTGCAGCCTACCAGGCTCCTCCATTCATGGGATTTTCCTGGCAAGAGTACTGGAATGGGTTGCCATTTCCTTCTCCAGAGGATCTTCCTGACCTAGGGATCGAATCTGGATCTCCTGCATTGTAGGTAGACGCTTTACCATGTGTGCCACCAGGGAAGTCCTGAAAGACCTAGGGTTGGATATTATTGTATCATTGTGTAGATTATAAAAGAAAAAATCCATAGAATTATGAAAGAAGAAAAAAAAACTTATCTATAGGTGACTGATGATGTATCCATCTCAGTGGAACTATTTAATGTTTATAAAAAATGGATCAATATATCATTGACACTTTCAGGAGCACTACAACCTATTGATAAACAAATGGAATGGATGCAAACACATATAACCATACTTAAAAGGATTAAGTTATTTTAAACCATATATATACAATAATTCTGTCTGTTCATTTACCCATATATCCATTCATCAATCAGTTATTTTTATACTTACATCTATAGAAGAGGCTGTCTATCTACCATTCATTCATGTGACTATCTATTTATTTCCCTCTATCTTTGTAAACATAAAAAAAGAAATTCTGAGGATACAAACTAAACTGATAAAAATGGATATGCTAGATATTGGAGTGGACAGGGGAAATTTTTTCTCTTGTTTTGAGAAAAAGTCTTGAGACTTTATAATGTCTTATAAGGAAAATCCTTTAACAAATTTTATGTTTTTATGCTCTATTTAGTAATTAAACAGGAAACCCATGACACTATCTCCTTGTTGAAAATATAGTATCCTATGTCAGAAGATATTTTGCCTGTGTTCTCGTCTAAGAGTTTTATGGTATTGTGTTTAAGCCTTAAGTTTATTTTGAGTTTATTTTTATGTATGGTATGAGAGTGTGTTCTAACTTCATTGATTTACATGTGGCTGTTTAGCTTTGCTGAAAAGACTGTCTTTTCCCCATTGTATATTTTTGTCTCCTTTGTGGAAGATTAATTGACCACAGATGTGTGGGTTTATTTCTGGACTCTGTATTCTGTTCCATTGATCCATATGTCTACTTTTGTACCAATATCATGCTGTTTTTATTACTATAGCTTTGGAGTATTGTCTGAAGTCCTGATTTGTTCTTTTTCCTCACGATTGCATTGGCAATTCTGGGCCATTTATGACTCCATATAAATGTTTAGGATTATTTGTTCTATTTCTGTGAAAAATGTCATGGGTAATTTGATAGGGATTGAATTAAATCTGTAGATTGCTTTGGGTAGTATAGCCATTTTAACAATACTAATTCTTCCTCTATTAGAAAACCTTAATTTGAAGTTTAAATTCCCCATATTTTAAGACATGCTTCTTTCAATTTTTTTTGTATATTACCTTTTAATAATATATTAATAGTAGTATACTTTTCTTTTTTGATTACACAAAACTAAGTTTAGGATCCTACATGAAAAAAAAATAGACTTTGAGATGTTTATTTTGTCCATTCTTTATATCTGTTTTCTTTTCCCAGAAACAGAATTGTTTTTTCCTGCAGTGTACCTCCAGGCTTCATATCAGTTTACTAGGACTCTCAAAGTTCTCTGAGTAGACATAATCTAGTGATTTACCACTTTCTTACTTATTGTACTCTATAGAGTATTCCTACTTCCCTAATAGCTCAGTTGGTAAA
The DNA here is from genome assembly GCF_000754665.1 of Bison bison bison. Lineage (NCBI taxonomy): Eukaryota > Metazoa > Chordata > Mammalia > Artiodactyla > Bovidae > Bison > Bison bison. The sequence goes on from NW_011495030.1 coordinate 644,381, forward strand.
GAATCCACCTGTAATTCAGGAGACCTTGGTTTGATTCCTGGGTCAGGAAAATCTGCTAGAGAAGGGATAGACTACCCACTCAGTATTCTTGGGCTTCCCTTGTGGCTCAGCTGGTAAAGAATCCACCTGCAATATGGGAGACCTGGGTTCGATCCCTGGGTTGGGAAGATCCTCTGGAGAAGGGTAAGGCTACCCGCTCCAGTATTCTGTCCTGGATAATTCTATGGACTGTGTAGTCCATGGGGTGGCGAAGAGTCAGACACGACTGAGAGACTTATTTTATTTTATAGAGTATTCCAGAATCCATTCTCAAAGTCCCATATCTTAAGGAACCTACACCTCTTACTGGAAAAGAGGAAGGAATAGCAGAAGTCCTTACCTGAAGGCCCACATTCAATCATTCATCTGTTGTTATTCTCCTCTGGTATGTATCAGCTATCGCGAAGTTATGCTATCAGATTTTCAAATGGAGTTCTATCTAGTATCTAAGATAGCATGTATATTTTCTCACATTTCCATGTCCTTTTTGACTTCACAATAGTCTGAAGGACATGTGATCCTTGACTCTTTGCTCTTCATTATAATTACAATTTTAAGCAGCTTTTCTAGTTTCTCTAAGAATAATAATCAGTACTATGATTTGTGATTTGCTGTATTTTTTTGTTGTTGGACAATTGCTGCTGCTGTTGCTAAGTCGCTTCAGTCGTGTCCAACTCTGTGTGACCCTGACAATTAGCTAATGGATATTTATGAAAACAAATAATTTTATCTTATTACAATGTTGTAAATAATTTACACATTCCTGGTAATATAGCTATTTGAAATACAAAAAATTATAACCTGGGTTGTCATGGATACATATGTGTAGAAGCTTAGTCTATAAATTTATTACAAAATTGACTGTTTTCAGTATGTAATGTAGTATAACCAAAAACCACTATTGTAATTGAGATTCATTTTCTTTTTCATCAAGGTTATTTCATTAAGCATATTGCTCCTTAATTGTGTGTATGTGTGTGTGTGTGTGTGTATGTGTGTCTTTTCCTCTAAAGACATTATGGTGCCAAAGGGCACAGTTTAAACTGTGTGTCAAAATGACTGATAGTAGTTTGGGTTGACTTTTGCTACCTTTCCTTTCCCTTGCTGATATGTCAAGTCAGGTCTGTATACAACCCTCAGAATAATGCTTATTATAATGTGTTAGGCCAAACCACTGGGGAGCTCATAGAAATTTAGTTGACCCAAACAGGGAAAAAAAGTAAAACTCTTGCTCCTCCAAAAAAAGGTCCCCAAATTTCACTGTGCTCTGCTTTTTAAGCATACAATAGCAATTACTAAAAGCAGACTAGAAGCAAAAAACAAATTGATACCTAAGAAAGTAGGGAAAAGAGAATATGAATGGGTCGGTGGAACCAGATATAGGTCAGGTTGCCCATGAACAGAGTTAGATAAAAATAATTGGAAAAAGTTTTTTACTTTGTTTGAATAGGCCAAGATTGGATAAGACTGAAATTAAAGTGATCAGATGAAACTTTTTAAGGTAACTTCCTTGGATAAAACATATTGTTCCTGGGTACACAGAAGTTTGAAAATCATGAACCTTATTAAATTTGGAACTCCTACTCATTTTTGTGTTTTTTCTTTTCCACAAGGTTGGCCATAAAGTAAGGCATATTTTGCTAAAACAGAGAAAATATACATTTTTTTGAGAACAGAAAAATATAAAAGGAAGTTGATAATGTATATTTTTTCTTAATATATATATTTTATAGAAGTATAGTTGACTTACAGTGTTTCAGATGCACAGCAGGTGATTCAGTTATCAGTTAAGTTCAGTTCAGTCACTCAGCCATGTCTGACTCTTTGTGACCCCATGAACCATAGCAGGCCAGGCCTCTATGTCCATCACCAACTCCCAGAGTTTACCCAAACTCATGTCCATTGAGTCGGTGATGCCATCCAACCACCTCATCCTCTGTTGTCCCCTTCTCCTCCTGCCCTCAATCTTTCCCAGAATCAGGGTCTTTTCCAATGA
>NW_011495030.1:646984-647513 GCF_000754665.1 Bison bison bison
CATGGTGACAATATATAGCCTTGACGTACTCCTTTTCCTATTTGGAACCAGTCTGTTCCATGTCCAGTTTTGACTGTTGCTTCCTGACCTGCATATAGGTTTCTCAAGAGGCAGGTCAGGTGGTTTGGTATTCCCACATCTGAAAATTCTTTAAGAATTTTCCACAGTTTATTGTGATCCACACAGCCAAAGGCTTTGGCATAGTCTCCAGGGGATCTTCCCAACCCAGGGATCAAACCCAGGCCTCCCGCATTCCAGGCAGATGCTTTAACCTCTGAGCCAAGGGCTTCCCTTTGGCATAGTCAATAAAGCAGAAATAGATGTTTTTCTGGAACTCTCTTGCTTTTTCCATGACCCAGCGGATGTTGGCAATTTGATCTCTGGTTCCTCTGCCTTTTCTAAAACCAGCTTGAACCTCTGGAAGTTCACGGTTCACATATTGCTGAAGCCTGGCTTGGAGAATTTTGAGCATTACTTTACTAGCCTGTGACATGAGTGCAATTGTGTGGTAGTTTGAGCATTCTTTGGC
>NW_011495030.1:647613-655400 GCF_000754665.1 Bison bison bison
CTTTCAGAATTTTCCACAGTTTATTGTGATCCACACAGTCAAAGGCTTTGGCATAGTCAATAAAGCAGAAATTGATGCTTTTCTGGAACTCTCTTACTTTTTCGATTTATCCAGCGGATGTTGGCATTTTGATCTCCTGGTTCCTCTGCCTTTTCTAAAACCAGCTTGAACATCTGGAAGTTCATGGTTCACATATTGCTGAAGCCTGGCTTGGAGAATTTTGAGCATTACTTTACTAGCCTGTGACATGAGTGCAATTGTGTGGTAGTTTGAGCATTCTTTGGCATTGCCTTTCTTAGGGATTGGAATGAAAACTGACGTTTTCCAGTTCTGTGGCCACTGCTGAGTTTTCCAAATGTGCTGGCATATTGAGTGCAGCACTTTCACAGCATCATCTTTCAGGATTTGAAATAGCTCAACTGGAATTCCATCACCTCCACTACCTTTTTTCATAGTTCTGCTTCCTAAGGCCCACTTGACTTCACATTCCAGGATGTCTGGCTCTAGGTCAGTGATCACACCATCGTGATTATCTTGGTCATGAAGCTCTTTTTTGTACAGTTCTGTGTATTCTTGCCACCTCTTCTTAATATCTTCTGCTTCTGTTAGGTCCATACCATTTATGTCCTTTATTGAGCCCATCTTCACATTAAATGTTCCCTTGGTATCTCTAATTTTCTTGAAGAGATCTCTAGTCTTTCCCATTCTATTGTTTTCTTCTATTTCTTTGCATTGATCGCTGAGGAAGGCTTTTTTATCTCTCCTTGCTATTCTTTGGAACTCTGCATTCAGTTATACATGTACACATATATTAGTTTTGAAATTATTTTCCATTATAGGTTATTAGAAGATATTGACTCTAGTTCCCTGTTCTATACAGTAAACCTTTGTTGCTTCTTACATATCTATTTTTTTTTTAATTAGAAATCTAGCATTCTCTTCATACTAAGTCAAACAAATAGAATCAAAATGTCATAAATTTTTTAGTTAGGCAAAAATTCATAGGTTTTCTAAAATATATATTATACATGTATTTATATATATGAATATAAAATTTTTCTATTATGCTTAATAAAGGCTTGAGAAAGAACCTCAAAAAAATCATAGAAGAGATGGAGAAATTGGAAAACAAACTAAATGAAATGAGAGCAGTGAATATGAAATAGAAGAAATGAAACAAACTAGGTAAAAGTAAAAAATCATCATATATCCAGTTATTTTTGTAATTAATTAATTAAGTTTTTTGGAGGCTAATTACTTTACAGTATTGTAGTGGTTTTTGCCATACATTGACATGAATCAGCCATGGGTGCACATGTGTTCCCCATCCTGAACCACCCTCCACCTCCCTCCTCATCCCATCCCTCAGGGTCATCCCAGTGCACTGGCTCTGAGCATCGAACCTGGACTGGCAATCTATTTCATATATGGTAATATACATCTGGTCCCATCACTTCATGAGAAATAGATGGGGAAACAGAGGAAACAGTGTCAGACTTTATTTTTAGGGGCTCCAAAATCACTGCAGATGGTGATTACAGCCATGAAATTAGAAGATGCTTGCTCCTTGGAAGGAAGGTTATGACCAACCTAGATAGCATATTCAAAAGCAGAGACATTACTTTGCAGACAAAGGTCCGTCTAGTCAAGGCTATGGTTTTTCCAGTGGACTATGAAGAAAGCTGAGGGCCGAAGAATTGATGCTTTTGAACTGTGATGTTGGAGAAGACTCTTGAGAGTCCCTTGGACTGCAAGGAGATCCAACCAGTCCATTCTGAAGGAGATCAGCCCTGGGATTTCTTTGGAAGGAATGATGCTAAAGCTGAAACTCCAGTACTTTGGCCACCTCATGTGAAGAGTTGACTCATTGGAAAAGACTCTGATGCTGGGAGGGATTGGGGGCAGGAGGAGAAGGGGATGATAGAGGATGAGATGGCTGGATGGGATCACCGACTCGATGGACGTGAGTCTGAGTCAACTCCAGGAGTTGGTGATGCACAGGGAGGCCTGGCATGCTGCAATTCATGGGGTCGCAAAGAGTTGGACATGACTGAGCAACTGAAATAAACTGAACTAAACTGAACTGAACTGAATATACATATTTCAATGCTATCCTCTCAAATCATCCCACCCTCACCTTCTCTCACAGAGTCCTTAAGTCTGTTCTTTACATCTATGTCTCTTTTACTGTCTTGCGTATAGGGTCATCATTACCATCTTTCTAAATTTCATATATATGTGTTAATATACTATATTGGTGTTTTTCTTTCTGACTTACTTCACTTTCTATAATAGTCTCCAGTTTCATACACCTCATTAGAACTGATTCAAATGCATTCTTTTTAATAGCTGAGTAATATTCCATTGAGTCTATGTACCACAGGTTTCTTATCCATTCATCTGTTGATGAGTCCAGTTGTTTTTAAACATGACTGTTTATTAGAAACCTATCTGTAGGTCTGGAGAAAAAAAAAGAGCAATATCTAGACATTTGTATTTTTTTTTAATTACAAGATAATTCTGATATGCATCTGGATTTTAAAGTGATTACAGGTTTTGCTATTAAATCATAGTTTTTGGTAGTAGGAGTTCTATTATTTTTTGTTGACCAATCATGATATAATGGTATTGAGTAATAGTTACATAATCACAATAGTAAAAGCTGTTTATCAGTTTTCACAATCCATAGCCAGACAAAAAATAAAATATAGTTACAATTGCAAGCTGTAATTTGAACATAATTAACTTAAAAATATAAAATAATTACATATAATTCATGGGGGGTCAAGCTGAGTGATGTGGTAAGTGAAAGTACATACATGCACATATTTTCACCTGCCCAGCCAGTCTGTGTCTTTTGGTTGGTGATTTAATCCCCTTATATTTAAGGTAATTATCAGTATGTATGATCCTACTACCATTTTTTAAAATTGTTTTGGGTTTATTTTCTGTTTTGTAGGTCTGGGTTTTCCTGTTAACTCAGCTGGTAAAGAATCCGCCCTCAAGGCAATAGACATGGATTCAGTCCCTGGGTTGGGAAGATCCCCTGGAGAAGGGAAAGGTTACCCAGCCCAGTATTCTGGCCTGGAGAATTCCATGGACTGTATAGTCCATGAGTCAGACAAGACTGAGCAGCTTTCACTTTCAGTAGGTCTTTTCCTTCTCTTGTGTTTCCTGCCTAGAGAAGTTCCTTTATCATTTGTTGTAAAGCTGGTTTGGTGGTGCTGAATTCTCCTAACTGTTACTTGTCTGGAAAGCGTTTGATTTCTCCATCATATCTGAGTGAGAGTCTTGCTGGGTAGAGTATTCTTGGTTGTAGGTTCTTCTCTTTCATCACTTTAAATATATCATGCCATTCCCTTCTGGCTTGTAGAGTTTCTGTTGAGAAATCAGCTGAGAGCCTGATGGTAGTTCTGATGGTAGTTCTCTTGCATGTCATTTGTCATTTTTTCCTTGTTGCCTTTAATATTTTATCTTTGTCTTTATTTTTTGTCATTTTGTTTAGTATGTGTCATGGTGTGTCATGGATAAACTCTTAGGTTTATTCTGCCTGGAACTCTCTGTGCTTCCTGGATTTGGTTGACTATTTCCTTTCCTATGTTAGGGAAGTTTTCAACTATTATCACTTCAATATTTTCTCAGGTACTTTCTTCTCCTTCTGGGACCCCTATAACATTTGCACATTTTATGTTGTCCTAGAGGTTTCTTAGGCTGTCTTCATTTCTTTTCATTCTTTTTTCTATATTCTGTTCTGAAGCATTAATGTCCACCATTCTGTACTCCAGGTCATTTATCCATTCTTAGGCCTCAGTTATTCTTCTGCTGATTCCTTTTGGTGTATCATCATCTGTTTGTTCTTTAGTTCTTCTAGGTCTTTGGTAAACATTTCTTGCATATTCTCCATTGTTTGCCCAAGATCCTGGATCATCTTTACTATCATTATTTTGATTCTTTTTCTGGAAGTTTTCCTATCTCCACTTCATTTAGATGTTTTTCTGGATTTTTATCTTGTCCCTTCATCTGGGACATAACTTTCTGCTTTTTCATTGTGATCAACTTTCTGTAATATGGTTTTTGTTTTAGCTGCTATGGGACTGTGCTTCTTCTTGCTTCTGTCTGCCTTCTGGTAGATGATGTTAAGAAGCTCGTGTAAGCTTCCTGATGGGAGGGACTGATGATGGGAAAAACTGGGTCTTGCTCTGGTGGACAGAGCCTTGCTCAGTAAAGCTTTAATCCAATTATCCCTGTTAGTTGTTTGGTCTGAGGCAACCCGGCCCTGGGGTCTAAAGTAGGGTTAATGGAGAATTCCAAGAGGGTTTACTCCAAGGGAGACCTTCCCAGCCTGATGCTGCCAATGCCCCTGTCCCTGTAGTAAGCCCCTGCAGACCCATGTCTCCAGAGGAGACCCTCCAACACTAGCAGGTAGTTTTGATTCAGTCTCCTGTGGGGTCCCTTCTCCTTTCCTCTTGGTCTTGGTGTGCACAAGATTTTGTTTGTGCCCTCCAAGAGTGGAGTCTCTGTTTCCCCTAGTCCTGTGGAAGTCCTATAATCAAATCCCACTAGCCTTCACAACCAGATTCCCTGGGGATTCCCAGTCCCTTTGTCAGATTCCCAGGCTGGGAAGCCTGATGTGGTATTCAGAACCTGCACAACAGTGGGAGAACTTCTTTGGTATTGTTGTTCTCCAGTTTGTGGGTCACTCACCCAGCAAGTATGGAATTTGATTTTATCATGATTGCACCCCTCCTATCATCTTTCTGTGACTTCTTTTCTGTCTTTGGACGTGGGTTATATCTTTTTGGTGGATTCCAGCATCCCTCCATCGATGGTTGTTCAACAGCTGGTTGGAATTCTGATGTTCTCACAGGAAGAGATGAGCACATGTCCTTCTCCTCCACCATCTTAGAATGTTCATTTTAAAAACCCAGCTCTACTAACTGATATAGTTAATGGGATAAGTTTCTATCAGTGGAAAAATACTAAACTGCTTTGAAGATTGGGTACTGTTTATATAAAGTAACGGAATCTGACAGTGCGTGAAAAATGCATCTTCAGATAGGCAGAAGAGACAGCTTTAATATAAATTGCTAGACAAGCTTCTTTTTATAAATCATCAGTACAGTGAAAAATAAATGAGGATGTTACCTTTGTTAAAGTTAGTGTGCTCAAATTAGCTTGGTTGATGTTTTTTGATAATCTGATTTTAATTTTAATATTTAAACATTATGTTTGAACTCAGGTTAAATTATATGTATAAAATATATAGAATAATGAAAAGTTTTAAGCAGCACACAGCTGTGAACATATTAGGCAGCTGTTCAACATATGCTTGTTGGAGATATTGCTGGATGAATTTTCTAATACGGCTTACCACATTTTTGGTGTTATGAATTTGATAGGAACATTAAAATGTCAGTATAAAATATTCCACTATTTCAATGTGTAAATAATTTGAGTTACAGATAGCAATGGCTATTTGGCATAAGCAGCTGTAGTAATTTGTGCATGCTTTGTTTCCTCACAGAAATGAAATAAGAGACAACTTGGTAAATGCTAAATTTTTACAAAAGAATCACAAGCTTATCCAATAACATTGCTCAAATATATGGAGGGAAACTATTAAAGACAGAAAGAGTTTAGTGGAGATAGGAATGAAGTGCCATCATTCATGTAGTTAAATGCATGGTATGACAGAGGTTGGGTGTGAGGGAAACTGTGCATAGAAGATGTAACATTTGAGCTAGTTCAGAGGATGATCACAAGTCAGCCAAGTAGGCTGGGAAAGGAGCACTGGAAGGAGTGGTGGGGCAGACCCCACCTGTACTTTCAGCTCATTTCAGTGCATACTGGCTCGACTTAAAATTCCTCACATCTGTGTTTCCTTGTTTAAGAATTCTGGCTGCTAGAGCCCTGTGTGGTGATCTGGCGTAGTGAAAGTCATTCAGTTGTGTCTGACTCTTTGTAATCCCATGGGCTGTACAGTCCATGGAATTCTCCAGGCCAGAATACTGGAGAGGGTAGCCTTTCCCTTCTCTAGGGGATCTTCCCAACCCAGGTCTCCTGCATTGCAGGTGGATTCTTCACCAGCTTAGCCACATCTGGAAGTGCTGGTGAATAAAATCCTTCCTATTGGGCTACTGAGAGTAGCCCCCAACCAATGACTAATAAGCTGCTGCTGCTGCTAAGTCGCGTCAGTCGTGTCCGACTCTGTGCGACCCCATAGACGGCAGCCCACCAGGCTCCCCTGTCCCTGGGATTCACCAGGCAAGAACACTGGAGTGGGTTGCCATTTCCTTCTCCAAATGCATGAAAGTAAAATGTGACTAAGTGACTTCACTTAGTCATGTCTGACTCTTAGCGACCCAATGGACTGTAGCCTACCAGGCTCCTCCGTCCATGGGATTCTCCAGGCAAGAGTACTGGAGTGGGGTGCCATTGCCTTCTCTGACTAATAGGCAGACTAATAGGCAGACTAATAGGCAGACTAATAGGTGTACAAATGCCCTGGCTCCCTCAGTCTTTGGGTGGGATAACTCTGGGAAGCAGGTTCTGCAGCATACAAAGCATCCCAATGATACAAAGCTCCAAGTGCTTACTGAGTAACATCCTCATTGTTTTCCCCCTAACTTGTCTCAGTTCCTACTTTCCTTCTGTGTTTCCTGGAATAACTACCAAACACACTTCTAAGCCTCAAACTCTTGTTCCCGGGTTTGTCCTGGAGGGACTTCAACCTCAAATATTTAAGACATTTCAAAACAGAGTGGCCACCATGTGCAAAGGCATCTTGGAGATGCCTTGTCAAGAAATTTCCCAGCTCAAGCTGAGAAATAGGAAACTGGAGGTCTAGAGAGATTGATGTCTGGTCCAGTGTCACAAAGAAAGAATTCTACATTTTGGACTCCAAATTTAGTGTTTGACACTAGTCAACATTAAAATTTTTTGTATAACAAAGGTAAAGCTTAAAATAGAAATACTATAGCAGTGACAAAACCTTTTCTGCTCAGTTTTGAAAACATTTGGACATTGTATACTTGTGTTTTTGATGATATCCTTCGTAGATAAGGATCTTGACTGTATTGCAGACCCGGTGAATGGAATTTCAGAAACAATCACAATACAACAAGTATAGTAACAGGGTATTAAAGACGTTATTGCAGAAGAAGAAGCTTTATTTCATGGAAAATCAAGAAGTCATGCCAGCATAATTGGAATTTTGCAGGAGAACAACTAACAGAATTAGAAACATGAGTGAAAGTGGTATATAAAAAATGTAGTCAGCCTATGAAATATAATAAAAATATATTGTAAGTGGTAGTAATATTTTAAATTCTATTGTTCATGACCTCAGAGAGATGCTTCAAACACTGCCATGTTTTACTACAGATTCAGTCAGATATTGTCCATATAATCTCATTAACTCAGAATACTCCAGGTTTGTTTTTAAAAGTCCCTTTAACTTAATAAATAATGCACAGAAAGGAGGAATGACCTACTTGGAATCATCAGAAAAAGAATAGAATCAGAATCAGAGGTCAAAGGGTAGAGTTAATATCCATCCTCAAACTAAAAATTAGATGTTCATAGTTTGTTACAATAATTTTGAACTTTAAAATCCACTTAAATATGAGTTTTAGTATTTTTGTATTTATATTAAATACTCAAAATATTTGTAAATGGCATCAGTTCAGTTCAGTCGCTCAGTTGTGTCTGACTCTTTGAGACCCCATGAATCGCAGCACGCCAGGCCTCCCTGTCCATCACCAACACCCGGAGTTCACTCAGACTCA
>NW_011495030.1:655500-679752 GCF_000754665.1 Bison bison bison
CAAGGCTGATCTCCTTCAGAAAGGACTGGTTGGATCTCCTTGCAGTCCAAGGGACTCTCAAGAGTCTTCTCCAACACCACAGTTCAAAAGCATCAATTCTTTGGTGCTCAGCCTTCTTCACAGTCCAACTGTCACATCCATACCTGACCATTGGAAAAACCATAGCCGTGACTAGACGGACCTTTGTTGACAAAGTAATGTCTCTGCTTTTCAATATGCTATCTGGGTTGGTCATAACTTTTCTTCCAAGGAGTAAGTGTCTTTTAATTTCATGGCTGCAGTCACCATCTGCAGTGATTTTGGAGCCCCCAAAAATAAAGTCTGACACTGTTTCCACTGTTTCCCCATCTATTTCCCATGAAGTGATGGGACCAGATGCCATGATCTTCCTTTTCTGAATGTTGAGCTTTAAGCCAACTTTTTCATTCTCCTCTTATACAAATCCCTAGTTGCTCTTTATAAAGATGTCTGAAGCTAATAAATGCATTGATAAGTTATAGTACTTTAATACAACTAATTAAATTATTGAAAGTATCAGTAAGAATCAGAAGCTTAAGAACATGCTAATTGTCTAACTTAAGTCTTTGTGGAAATTTTAATTTTACACATCAGAGTTAAATGTATTACATTAATGTACTTGCTTTTGGTTCTTATAAAAAAATAAAAGTTGTAAAATAGCAATAACAAAAGTCATATATGCATAATTTCTTATATTTAAACATTATTGAACACATGACAAGTGAGTTGGACATCAAGGGTATTATCTGCCTTTTGTTGTCATTCAGTCACTAAGTCATGTCTGACTCTGCAGCCCCATGGACTGCAGCACACCATGCTCCTCTGTCCTCCACTATCATCCTGAGTTTGCTCAAACTCATGTCCCTTGAGTCGGTGATGCTATCTAACCATTTCATCCTCTGCCACCCCCTTCTCCTTTTGCCTTCAGTCTTTCCCACATCAGGGTCTTTTTCAATGAGTCAGCTCTTCATATCAGGTGGCCAACATATTGGAACTTCAGCTTCAGCATCAGTCCTTCCAGTGAATATTCAGGGTTGATTTCCTTTAGAACTGACTGGTTTTATCTGCCTTCTTCTGAGCATAGTAACTAATTACATTTGAACTTGATAGAGTTCAGCTCAAGCACAGCCTCTTGAATCCCAGAGATGACCCCAGACAGAGCCAGCTGCTCTATTCCTCTGCTAAAATCATAGCTTGTTCACATTTATTTTATTATGAATTTCACTGTAATGTGTTTATACAATATATTAAAATATAGTATTTTCCTGTATAAGTACATGTATGAATCAGCTGTAAGGCACTAGTCCTGTTACTTGTATCTCAGGGCCAGGCACATAGTGGAAGCTCAGTAAATGTTTGTGTGGATAGATGGATGAATGAATGAAAGAATTAAAAATATGCCAATTTAGAGCAGACATTGAGGCAAGTTATTTGCCTGTTGGCTTTAAAGTTACTGTAACATTAAAATATTTTCAAACATCATTCTAGGATGGCACAAAGGACCGCACTTGGGTAGATGTCAGGATGCCATATGAAGAAGAGGAGAAGATAAGAAGAGGTAGAATTAGACAATATTAGACAATTAGGAGGACAAAGAAGGAAAGGGAAGTAACTATTTTCAAACACTATGCCATTTCTTTTGGAAATGAAAGACATTGTAGAGCAGGGATTTAAAACACTGGAGACAAAGTGCCTGAGTTGAAATCATGCCTCTGCCACTTCTAGCTATGTGACTGGGGAGGTCAGCTTTTCTTTCCTTCATCTATAATTTGCTTCATAGGGCTGTTTATTCTAAAGCATAAGCTGCAAGTAACAGAAAACTTACTAGCTGCTTAAATACTAAAGGCACTTAATTATCTAATGTAAGTAGAAGTCTCAGAGATGGTAAATTCTGGGTTGGGTCAACAGCTCAGGATATGAGGCCCTGGGTGCCATGTCTGTCTGTCTTTTGACCACTCACTCATGGCTTCAAGATGATTGTTACAACTCCAGGCTCTCCATTCTCAAATGACAGCATCCCAAGGTAGGGACAAGTGGAGGGACAGTAAGTGGCTTGGCAAGGGAGTTGCAAGAGAACTTGGCGCTTTTCATGTTTTTCAGGAAGGGAAATCTTGTCCCCAACCTGCACCTAATTTCTTTCCCTTTTTGATTAGAACTAAAGGTAAAGGAAGCAAGAAACAAGTATCTTGTTAGAAGACAAGTATCTTTTTCTTAGCCTTTCCAGCAGAAGAACAAATAAGAAAGTGGTTATGAATGGCAGGTGAGTCACCAGCAGAGTATAGGTCAATTTTGTTATAAGGATTATTACTGTGAATTCTCATGCCTAGCACAGATTTGATGTTGTTATTATTACTATTGTTATTATCAATACTTATTTGATAAGTATTATAATTATTACTATAATTACTCTGAAATGCATTGAAGAGAATAAATCCAAAATTTAATATAGGTCTTCAATGGTAATATAGACTCCTTACTGCTTACAGTTATTTTTATAAATTATTTACTAACTCAGACGTTGCTATTATTCTGAGTGTTATCTTCACTCCTGCCCTTTTTTTTACCCCCTACCACTTTGGTCCATGTAAATTGCCAACTAAGAGAAATAGTCTGTTCCTGTTTTCAAGACTGAAATGTAAACAATGGTTTTTCTAACATACCAAATAAAATGAGTGAAGACTTTTATTTGAATTATTTTTCCTATATCCTCAGGAATTAAGGTTGAGTTTTACCTCAGAGTTTCATAATGTATAAACTGTTCATGTAGACCTCTTGAGGTAATAATTTGCCACACCGCCATTTCTCTGTGGATTATTTAGCTAACAGGAAAATTCATCTCATATGCTGTTCTCATCAATTTAATATTTGAGGATGTCACTTATTTCAGTTACAACATGAATTGTGGTAAGAGAGGATAGCATTTGGGAGAGATTAAATAGCATATATTCAGGGAATCAAATAAGAATACCAAAGAGGTAAACAAAACAAACAAAATGAAAAATAACCTCTAGAGAAGAGACAAAAGGATGAAAGTAATAAAATCTACAACCAAGTTTTTATGCTAGCCAATTAGGAGACCTCTTTCAATGTATTAATCACTAGTCTTTTATATGATACAAATTATACACTAGTATAACTTCAAAGTCAGAAGCCTTGAGCAGTAGTGTTTTTTCATGTTTGTAAGTAGAAAAACAAATAATCACATTTTAAATCAATTTTTATAGCAAGCAGAAACATACATGACTATTTGAAATATGTATCACAGATATACTCTAGGATCAGAGACAATTACATTGTGACTTCCATTTATTAAATAGTTGAAGTATTAGGAAAATGGCCCTAAAACATAGACCTATTATTTGTATACTATAATCTGTTTCTTTTTTAAAAAACAGTTTTATTAAGATGTAATTTTAATACCACAAAGTATACCTGTTTGAAGTATACATTTCAATGGTTGATTTTATTATTTTTATGTGAAGCAAACACACTGGAAAAAAAAAAAAAAGATTAAAGAGAGAGTGCTTGGAAAATGCTGATTTCCAATTAGAAGTTAAGGTAAATACTAAAAAAAATCAATTGGAAGACAAATTTTTCATTTAAAATCCCAAAACATACGAAAAGTAATATCTACACACTGTATCATTCTCTGTCTCCTAAGTTCAGGCACACTCGGTGTTAGCACAGGATCACCTACCTGGGAAGAGAAACGCGCCAGCATTTCTCCTCAGATAATTGGGGCAAATGTAAACAAAAATAGAGAGGGAAAGCTGAAGGTGGGGGGTGAAGGAAACCAGGAGACTTCTGGTGTGTGAATTTAACAAAGAAGATTTTGTTATCATGCTTAATTTTCTTCTTTCTTGATTTCTAATATTTCCTCTTTCCAAAGTTTCATAGTCTATTTCTAATTGTGGAAGTTCCTTGAACATAGATTTTCAGCTGCTTAAATAATGTAAAAAGGTTACTTTCCTAAAAATAATACTTGAAATGTGTCATCCAAGCCTGAAGCTTCCTTTTGGACAGTTTATAGAACTCATGAGTCTTTTGCATATGAGCCCTTCAGTGACATATCAAAAGTGAGGAACTGATGAGGATTACAGCTCAAAGTCATGTGCTCTTCCATGTGGAAAATTAAAGAAAAATAAGAGAACCATCTTCTTAAAAAAAGGATTAAAATAATTGGAATTTCTTAGCCATTTTGCCAAAGTTTATGTTGACACAATTGCCAAATATGTATGTTGTCTATAATCCCACTAATAACTCTTTAAAACTCAGTTATCATTTCTTCATGTTATTGTGTTATGCTCAGACATGCTTGTTTTAAGTATTTACTTAAGTGCTAATGATAATCTGTTCACTTGATATTTGTTGGACTATTAGATTTGTATTTGCTATTCATTCTTTATACAGCGAAGAAGCTGTACCAAATGTAATAGATTTTTTGCCTTGGTCTAAAGCTGTGAAAATGGTGGCATTTAATCTTTATTTATTTGAAGTAATCTTTTTTCCTTCTTTGCCCTGTGCCTGTGCTTAGTCGCTCAGTCGTGTCCAACTCTTTGCAACCACATGGACTGTGGCCCTCCAGGCTCCTCTGTCCATGGGGATTCTCCAGACAAGAATACTGGAGTGGGTTGCCATGGCCTCCTTCAGGGGATCTTCCCAACCCAGGGATCAAGCCCAGGTCTTCCACATTGCAGGCTGATTCTTTACCATCTGAGACACCAGGGAAGCCCTCCTTCTTTGTCTATTTTGGGTGAATTTCAGTGCTGTTTTAAATGAAGTTTTAGGGAAAAGACACAACATAAAAAATAACTTTTGCATTATGAAGCACATGCTTGGAATATTATGTTTACCTCCACTCTGGAAGAAAATTTTACCTTTGGATCTGAAGTTAAAGGAAAATTTGGTATTCATCAGTAAAAAAATGAATTAATATTTGTTTTCTATAACTGACATGGTTTTCTTTCCTTCCTCTAGTTTTGTCTCACTCTGATCTGTTTTCTGCAGATGCACGCATGCTAAATCGCTTCAGTCATGTCCGACACTTTGTGACCCCATGGACTGTAGCCCGTCAGGATCCTCTGTCCGTGGGAGTCTCTAGGCAAGAATACTGTAGTGGGTTACCACGCCCTCCTCCGGGGATCTTCCAACTCAGGGATCAAACCCGCATCTCTTACGCCTCCTGCATTGGCAGCCGGGTTCTTTACCACTAGTGCCACCTGGGAAGCCCCAGGAGTAGAGTCATTTTCTAAAACACAATCCTGATCACAAAACCTGGAAACCTCTCCCACCCCATCCAGTTTAATGATATAATTCAAGCATTTTAGTTCAAACTGTTACTATCCACCTCAAGCCTATTGTTTTGTTACACAAAATTTCCTGTATTCAAAAAGTACCATGGGTACTCTCACTTGTTTGTCTTTACCAGGGCTGATCTTACTATCTAGAGATTATCTTACTCTGATATCTGTGGCTAAAGTGGCCAAATTCTTGTGCTTCTAGAAACTGCATTTCTCTCTATGCTCCAGACTGAGAGGCTACCTCAAGATACTCCTCCTCCTGTCTCCCTTCAGCATGTTGTGTGTGTCCCTATCTAGATATGGATTAAGGGGCAAACCTGGGAATACATACCTAGTCCCTGTTCTGTAATGGCCATTTGATTTTCTTAGACATTAATAATATCACTGGAAATGTTCCAAAGAGGAGGCTTTTGCATTTATTAGAGCTCCTTTCAAGGAGACCAAGGTGTGTGGTTGGGAAGCATTGATTGAACAGTAAATAGGGTTGAAGAGTGAAAATTCCCAAGAAGTAGATTCCAGTTGTTAGATGATCCTTGTCCCAAACTACCTTCTCAGGTATATGAGTCTCAGTACCAGACACTTGAATTATCAGATCAAGTATTTATATTTGATGTTAGAGCTGAATAACAAGGCAATAGAGAAGAGGCTATAGTAATCTTAAAGGAGGAGAGGCTCGGCCTAGTAATCTTAAATCATTCCCCACATGATACTCAACCTTACTCCAAAGTAAGGCTTAAATGATTAGTGCTTCTTGAGCCACAACATAAAGAATTTGTGTCTTTAGCTTGTCTAAGAGGCTGTCTCTGTTCAATTTTGCCTTTAGTCTGGCACTCAACATGCTTTGTATACTGTTCATTTTCTCAAGTAATGTGCTGATGTGTTCCATCATTATGTGCACTATATATTAATCATTTTATATCTTCAGGACCTGGTATGGTTCTGGGCACATAGATGCTCAGAGGGATTTGGTTGGATTAAAATATCTGTCCAGTGAGTTGGTCAAGGTTAATTAAATCACTTTAAAATGGTGTCTTCATAATTCTGCTAAAATCTTAAATTCAAGGTCAAGCTACAAGTGTGGCACCAACTTCCAGACCTAGGGACAGATATTTATGTAACTGCTCAGAAAACAATCAGTAGTATTTGTAATATGTTAATAGCTCTTAAAATCCTACTCTATCTGAGAAAAATTAAAGCAGACCTAAAATTTGCAGATTTTTTTTTTCTTTTTCCCAAAGATAAGCATATGCTGAGGTACATCTGGCCCAGATGTTTCATAGCATAAACTCCAATAGAATAAAATTCTCTAGTTACATCTATAATGCCACTTGGCTGTGGGTGAGTTTACCCTATGAGATTGTCCTATTGTACAGACACTGTAGTAAGTGTTAGGCAATGTTCACTTTATATTCAAAATAGATAAGCTGAAAATGCTTTACTTGTGGCACAATTAAATGGATGGAAACTATCTAGGAAGGAATTAGTACTAAAATTAAAAATGTTAGCTCCAGAAAAAAACTCACTAGAACCATCACTCACTGTTTTCTAAAATTTATTTTTTGAAATGTGGTTGATTTACAATGTTGTATTAATTTCTGCTGTATAGAAAAGTGATTCAGTTATACATACATATATATATGTATGCTTAGTCTCTCAGTCATGTCTGACTCTTTGCAGTCTCATAGACTGTAGCCCACCAGGCTCCTCTGTCCATGGGGATTCTGCAGGCAAGAATACTGGAATGAGTTGCCATGCCCTCCTCCAGGGGATCTTCCCAACCCAGGGTTCAAACCAAGGTCTTCCACATTGCAGGTACATTCTTTACCATCTGAGCCACCAGAGAAGCCCACAGATATGGATATGTATATAAATATAGATATAGACACATTCTTTTTCATGGTTTATCACAGAATATTGAATATAGTTCCCTGTGCTATACAGTAGGACCTCATTTAGACACTCTTTATAGAATTTGCATCTGCTAGTCCCAAACTCCCAATCCATCCCTCCCCTACTCCCCCTCTCCCTTGGCCACCACAATTCTGTGCTTCATAGATAAGTGCATTTGTGTCATGTTTTAGATTTCATATGTAAGTGATATTGTATGGTTTCTTTCTGTCTGACTTACTTCACTTACTATGATCATCTCTAGGTCTATCCATGTAGCTACAAATGGCATTATTTCATTCTTTTGTATGGCTGAGTACCACATCTTCTTTATCCATTCATCTGTTGATATATATTTAAGTTGTTTCCATGTCTTGGCTGTTGTAAATAGTGCCACTATAAACATAGAGATGCATGTATCTTTTTGAATTATAGTTATATCAGGATATATGCCAGAGTGAGATTTCTGAATCATATGACAACTCTGTTTTTATTTTTTTGAGGAGTCTTCCCACTGTTTTCATAGTGGCTGCATTAATTTACATTCCCACCAACAGTGTATGAGAATTTGCTTTTCTCCACACCTTCTCTAGCATTTTTTTCATAGATTTTTTTGATGATGACCGTTCTGACTCATTGTACTTTTTTTGCATTTCTCTAATAAATAGCAATCTTGGACATCTTTTCATGACCATCACTCTTATTTTATACCATTATCCTGGGGCATGGAGGAGGGAGGTGCCCTCACTATGTTCACACTCCTACTTAGTAGAACAGGCTGGAGAAAAATCCACCTGCCTTGGTTTCCATACTACTCCCGTTCTACAAAATCATGTCTATATGGCTTCAGCTTCTGACTCTCCTCTCTACCACTAATCATAACTGGAGAAGACAGATGGCAGAATTTGTATTGCAGAGGGAAATAGGGAGCTGAAGTGTCACTGAAAATTTACTATCCAGTGTATGAAAAATATGCCAACAGAAGATGAACTTACAGGTCCAGAAATAAGTTTTGGCACCAGGTGAATGCTTAAAGAGTCACTAATGTAATTCAGGGATGCTGGAAATTGTCATAATTGATGATTCCAGAAATTTTGGATTTAGCTATATATTTTTTAAGGTTGTATTATGATGAGTTCCTTTTGTTGACTTTCTTCTTTGTCATTTTGCCTCTTTTTGCAAATCTTGCCCATTTTTCCTATTGTGAGGGTTTAGTGAGTTTTCAAGTTGGATTTTCCCCCAACTGGTTTGCTGCCAGGTTGACAGCTCTTAGGAACAGACGTTCTCTATTTTTCTGGCTACTAGTCTAGAGAGCTTAGTTCAAGGTATGGACTTCTGATCCTCAAAGTCTCTAGTGGCTTCAGTTCTGGCAAACTCAGAAACCCAGTTACATTTATTCAGCAGCCAGCCAATGAGATAGCATTCAATTCATTCACTGCTTTTGCCAGTCTTTTTTGTGGCAAGAGATTTAGCCCCATTAAATCTGCAGGATTGCATCTATCAGAGACTGAAATGACAGAGATTTCATAGCATTTGGATCCTTCATTCTATGGAGATAGTGATTGAGGGAAAAAAGAGAAGCCATAATAATATTTGAATATATGAAGCAATGGTATTTATTTAGAACAGATTGGATTATATCATAGAACAGACGATCCCTGTATTCACAGTTGCTGTTTAAGGAATTTTATCACACCATTTGGAAAGGCTTCTAATAAAAAAGAGTAATGTACAACTGTACTTTGGTTAAGTATCAGCAAAGAAATATTAGTCCAAATATTTTAAATACAATGAGAAAGAAAGAGAAATTGAGACAGGTGTGCATGTGTGTGTGCACATGCACATACCCATGTGTACATATACACACAGATTTTTATAGATAGTAGGCAAAATAATGAGGTCATAAAAGAAGGAGAATGGACCAAAGATGGTGTTAAGAATTGCTGACCATGGAACAACTATAAAGATACATAAATGACTATTTATCAGAGTGTGTATTGAAGTTGGCTTTCCTTTGGCTTAATGTATGATAGGAGCTACAAAGGAAATGACTGCTAGATTTTAATGTATAAATGTTAAAAATTTTTAGAAGTTAACAAAAAGAACATAAACAAAGTAAAAGACAAGTAGAAGGACTTCCCTATTGGTCCAGTGGTTGACTCCATGCTCCCACTGCAAGGGGCATGAGTTTAATCCCTGATCAGGGAACTAAGATTTCACATGCTGTGAGGTATGTCCAAAATAAATTTTTTTTAAAGTGGAAAACTTTAAAAATGAATTCTTATGATGATGGGTTAATAGACATAGTATAAAAAGAGCTGTTACAGACTAATAGGAAAAACAAAATTCTGTTATAAAGAAGCAATTTACTAGAATAATTACAAATGGCCACAGGAAAATGGAGGTTTATAAGTTATCTAGTGAATTCACAATACATTTCTTTTTCTGTGATCAACTTGGCCAAAAATTAATTTAAATTAATGATAAGCCTGGTTTTGTAAATGATTCATTAATAGGGACATTTTTGTATATTGCTGAGGGGCATGTAAATGGTGCATTTTTCTGGATAGCAATTTGGAAGTACCTGTCAAGAGCCTGAAAAAATATTCATAACTTATGAACCAATTATTGTCTTCATTCTAAATTGTATCTAAAGGAAATGATCAGAGATGTGCCCAAAATGTATGAGCAAGTTTATCCATGCTGCTGCTGCTGCTGCTAAGTCGCTTCAGTCGTGTCCCACTCTGTGCGACCCCATAGACGGCAGCCCGCCAGGCTCCCCCGCCCCTGGGATTCTCCAGGCAAGAACACTGGAGTGGGTTGCCATTTCCTTCTCCAATGCGTGAAAGTGAAAAGTGAAAGTGAAGTCGCTCAGTCGTGTCCGACCCTCAGCGGATAGTATTATTTATTACCATAAAAATGGAACCAGGTGATGCATATTTTGATTTCCTTAAAAAGGAAAGTGGGAACATGACAACCCAAAATCTATGGGATTCAGTAAAAGCAGTGCTAAGGGAAAGGTTCATAGCATTACAAGCTTACCTCAAGAAACAAGAGAAAAATCAAATAAATAACCTAACTTTACACCTAAAGCAACTAGAAAAAGAAGAAATGAAGAACCCAGGGTTAGTAAAAGGATAGAAATCATAAAAATTAGGGCAGAAATAAATGAAAAAGAAACAAAAGAAATTATATCAAAAATCAACAAAACTAAAAGCTTGTTCTTTGAGAAGATAAATAAAACAGACAAACCAGTAGCCAGACTCATCAAGAAAAAAAGGGAGAAGAATCAAATCAACAAAATTAGAAATGAAAATAGAGAAATCATGACAGACAACACAGAAATACAAAGGATCATAAGAAACTACTCTCAGCAACAATATGCCAATAAAATGGACAACTTGGAAGAAATGTATGAATTCTTAGAAAAGAATAACCTTTGAAAACTGAACTGGGAAGAAATAGAAAATATTAGCACAACCATGGAAATAGAAACTGTAATCAAATATCTTCCAATAAACAAAAACCCAGGACCAGATGGTTTCACAACTGAATTCTACCAAAAATTTAAAAAGAGCTAACACCTATCCTATTCAAACTCTTCCAGAAAACTTCAGAGGATGGTAAACTCACAAACTCATTCTATGAGGCCACCATCACCCTAATATCAAAACCAGACAAAGATGCCGCATAAAAGAAAACTATAGGCCAATATCACTGAAAAACATAGATGCAAAAATCCTTAACAAAATTCTAGCAAACAGAATCCAACAACATATTAAAAAGATGATACATCATGACCAAGTGGGCTTTATTCCAGGGATGCAAGGATTCTTCAATATCCACAAACTAATCAATGTGATACACCAGATTAACAAATTGAAGGATAAAAACTATATGATTATCTCAATAGAGGCAGAGAAAGCCTTTGACAAAATTCAACACCCACTTATAAAAACTCTCCAGAAAGCAGGCATAGAAGGAACATATCTCAAGATAATAAAAGCCATATATGATAAACCCACAGCAAACATTATCCTCAATGGTGAAAAATTGAAACCATTTCTACTAAAGTCAGGAACAAGACAAGGATGCACACTCTCACCACTACTATTCAACATAGTTTTGGAAGTTTTAGCCACAGTAATCAGAGAAGAAAAAGAAAGAAAAGGAATCTAGATTGGAAGAGAAGTAGTAAAACTCTCATTGTTTGTAGATGACATGATTGTCTACATGGAAAACCCAAAGACACCACCAGAAAATTACTAGAGCTAATCAATGAATATAGTAAAGTTTCAGGATATAAAATTAATACACAGAAATCCCTTGCTTTCCTATACACTAAAAACGAGAAAAGATAAAGAGAAATTAAGGAAACAATCCCATTCACCATTGCAATGAAAAGAATAAAATACTTAGAAATAAATCTACCTAAAGAAACAAAAGATCTATATATAGAAAACTATAAAACACTGATGAAAGAAATCAAAGACGACACAAATAGATGGAGAAATATATCATGTTCATGGATCAGAAGAATCAATATACTGAAAATGAGTATACTACCCAAAGCAATGTATAGATTCAGTGCAATCCCTATCAAGCTACCAATTTGTTCTAGTTCTGGAATTTTCCACAGAACTAGAACAAATAACTTCACAATTTGTATAGAAATACAGAAAACCTCAAATAGCCAAGGCAATCTTGAGAGAGAAGAATGGAACTGGAGGAATCAACCTGCCTGACTTCAGACTATACTACAAAGCCACAGTCATCAAGACAGTATGGTACTGGCACAAAGACAGAAATATAGATCAATGGAACAAAATAGAAGATAAATCCATGCACCTATGGGTACCCTATCTTTGACAAAGAAGGCCAAAATATACAATAGAGAAAAGACAATCTCTTTAACAAGTGGTGCTGGGAAAACTGGTCAACCACGTGTAAAAGAATAAAATTAGAACACTTTCTAACATCATACACAAAAATAAACTCAAAATGGATTAAAGATCTTAATGTAAGACCAAAAACTAAAACTCCTAGAGGAAAACATAGGCAACACTTTCTGACATAAATCACAGCAAGATCCTCTATGACCCACCACCCAGAGTAATGGAAATAAAAGCAAAAATAAACAAATGGGACCTAATTAAACTTAAAAGCTTTTGCATAATGAAGGAAACTATAAACAAGGTGAAAAGACAGCCTTCCTAGTGGGAGAAAATAATAGCAAATGAAGCAACTGACAAAGAATTAATCTCAAAAATATATAAACAGCTCATGGAGCTCAATACCAGAAATATAAATGATCCAATCAAAAAATGGGCCAAAGAACTAAACAGACATTTCTCCAGAGAAGACATACAGATGGTTAACAAACACATGAAAAAATGTTCAACATCACTCATTATCAGAGAAGTGCAAATCAAAACCACAATGAGGTACCATCTCACTCCGGTCAGAATGGCTGCTATCCAAAAGTCTACAAGCAATAAATGCTGGAGAGGGTGTGGGGCCAAGGGAACCCTCTTACACTGTTGGTGGGAATGCAAACTAGTACAGCCACTATGGAGAACAGTGTGGAGATTCCTTAAAAAACTGAAAACAGATCTGCCATATGACCCAGCAATCCCACTGCTGGACATACACACTGAGGAAAGCAGAATTGAGAGAGACACATGTACCCCAGTATTCATCACAGCACTGTTTGCAGTAACTAGGACATGGAAGCAACCTATATGTCCACTGGCATGCAAATGGATAAGAAAGCTGTGGTACATATACACAATGGAATGTTATTCAGCTATTAAAAAGAATACATTTGAATCAGTTCTAATGAGGTGAATGAAACTGGAGCCTATTATACAGAGTGAAGTAGGTCAGAAAGAAAAAGACCAGTACAATATATTAACACATATATATGGAATTTAGAAAGATGGCGAGACAGCAAAAGAGAAACAGATGTAAAGAACAGACTTTTGGACTCTGGGAGAAGGCAGGGTGGGATGATTTGAGAGACTAGCATTGAAACATGTATATTACCATATGTGAAATAGATCACAAGTCCAAGTTCAGTACATGAAACAGGGCACTCAAAGCCGGTGTACTGGAACAACCCAGAGGAATGGGATGGGGAGGAAAGTAGGTGGGGGGTTTGGGATGGGGAACACATGTACACCTGTGGCTGATTCATGTCAATATATGGAAAAAACCACCACAATATTGTAAAGTAATTAGCCTCCAATTAAAATAAATAATTTAAATGAGAAAAAAAAGGAACCAGGTTAATCTGCAGTGAATAAAATAGCACAATAAAAGTCTATACACCTATTTAATAGTATTATTTCTAGGAATATTCAGTAACATGGAGGTCAATTTATGATATCATAATATTGTTATATAATAAAGTATAATTCCTAAAATACTTGATTAAATTTCTGAAATCACAGCAATAATTATTTATGGGTAATGAAAGAATAGGCATTTAAAATGTGTTATACTCCTATGAATTAAAAAAAAAAATTGTAAAGTTCTTTGTTATAATCAGGGACAAATATATTTCCCCCAGTTTTACTACAGACAAAAAATTCACTGATTTTATGGTTTTATTAATTGTAGCAATTATATGCAGTTAAGTAACTGAAATTACAGTTAAGATATTCCCTATTTTCAGCACCCTAAAAAATTCCTCATGTCCTTTTGCAGTCAATTCTATCCTCAAACAATTACTGGCGATTGCTGCTCTTTCTGTCACTATTGTTTTGTCCTTTCTAGAATTTCATACATCATTTTGAGGTTCATGCTGCTATATATGCCATTTTATTTTGTTCTAAGAACTTTATTTTGAAAAAGTAACTCAGTATATGATTCACTCAAAGAATTAACCCAGGGGTGAAGGTGATTAGACATAGTAAAAAGAAGAAATATTGAGACTGGAGAGTCTAGATAAGTCATCTACATCTTCTGATTCTCAGTTTGCTCATCTCTAACATGAGATTAAAAATAACATTTTCCTTATCCATTCTTCAGCATCATTATGGGTAACAAATCAGAAAATGCTTATTAAACCACTTTGTGAAGCATGAATATCAATTTCTGACTCAGTTATTATTGTATGATATTGATGTGTAGGTCAGTGTACCTATCCTTTTCAAAAGGAGATTTGCCTTTATGTATATAAAATAGAGAATCTCCTTCATAAGGGTATATTCTAACATTAAGTTCAGTTCAGTCATTGAGTCGTGTCCAACTCTTTGCGACCCCATGAATCACAGCCCACCAGGCCTCCCTGTCTATCACCAACTCAAGGAATTTACTCAAACTCATGTCCATCGAGTCGGCAGTGCCATCCAGCATTCTCATCCTCTGTCGTCCCCTTCTCCTCCTGCCCCCAATCCCTCCAAGCATCAGGGTCTTTTCCAATGAGTCAACTCTCGCATGAAGTGACCAAAATATTGGAGTTTCAGCTTCAACATCAGTCCTTCCAGTGAACACCCAGGACTGATCTCCTTTAGAACGGGCTGGTTGGATCTCCTTGCAGTCCAAGGGACTCTCAAGAGTCTTCTCCAACACCACAGTTCAAAAACACCAATTCTTCGGCGCTCAGTTTTCTTCACAGTCCAACTCTCACATCTATACATGACTACTGGAAAAACTATAGCCTTGACTAGACAGACCTTTGTTGGCAAAGTAATGTCTCTGCTTTTGAATATGCTATCTAGGTTGGTCATAACTTTCCTTCCAAGGAGTGAGCATCTTTTAATTTCATGGCTAAGCATCTTTTAATTTCATGGCTGCAGTCACCATCTGCAGTGATTTTGAAGCCCCCAAAAATAAAGTCAGCCAGTTTCCACTGTTTCCCCATCTATTTCCTATGAAGTGATGGGACCAGTTAAGCCCTAATAAATTGCTGTCACCAGAGATGTTTGAGAATGGACCAGACTGTCAGCAGTGGTAAATGATTGAATTCTCTAGCATTAGTTATTTTCAGATTCAAGTTCTGATATCCATACTTTCCCCTATCCTCTTTCCCTTTTCTTTTCTAGATCCCTCTGCATTCAGAACTTGTTCTCTATCAACAGGTTAGAGTATGAGAATATACTCTTTTATTAATTTTTTGACATCTAGGAGGTTTTTCTTAAATGTTTAAGATTTGCAGAAACAAAAAGGCAGTGAATACCCAATGTGTTCCACCCAGTTTGCAGATAAGTACTTGGCACCAGGAAATAACTTTAAATGACTTGAAAGAAAGAATACTAGCAAACCTGGCTAGGTCATTCCTTTAATATGTATTCATTCTACAGTCACCAAATTTTGATTGAGTTTCCATCATGTTCTAGACTTTCTATGGGACCTGGGGTATAGTTGGTATTTGTCCTAATAGAAATTACATTCAAGTAGGAGATGAAGACAAAAAATAAATAAATAAGCCATTAAATAGTTGCAAATTCTGATAAGAGTAAAACAAAAAGCTGCAGTGGGTGATGAAATAGGACTAACAAAATCAAGAAAGGACTCTCTAGGGAGATTATACCTAAGCAAGACCTGAAGCATGAGGAGGAGCTAATCTTGGGAAGAGCTGGAAAAAATAGCACGAGGAAAAGAAGAAACACTATGCAAATATTCTGTGACAGGGAATACAGGAACTAAAGAAAAATCAGTATGGTGGGTACATGATGAATACAGAAAGGTCCATAGTTGAAGCTGTAGAGTTAATAAGCTCTATCACATCATACTGCAATGAGGAGTTTGGGTTCCATCCTAACTCCCTGGGGAGAACTGGATGGTTTTACTCATGGGGGTGTCTTGATTGTCTTGACCTGTTTTAATCCCTATTGTTTTCATAAAATTAAACTGGTCATTCTCTATTCTGATCTGTAGTCAACAGTTTGCTTGCAAAGAATTTAATTAAGATGCAAAGAAAAACTACACATATTAAAGCTTTTTCTACCTGTTTTCTAAAGTAATAATTTAAGATGTTCTCTTTGAGATAATTTGAGTTACTATAGAACATTCTAGTTCTTTCCTCTATTATTATATTTCAAATTCCTTATTGGGGAAGATTTCCTAGGGACAGTTGGGAGTCCCATGCAGTCAACCAGATACCCTTGTCAGCACATGTATTATTTAGGCTTCTGTGGGTGGCTTCAGCTAGATTTAGAATGACAGCAATCAGAATCTGATTTATTAGTCAATTTAGAATTGACCGTAAGTCAAATTTTTCTTTGCTACCTAATTTTCTGTTTTAGCCATCTTCAGGTCAGTAGTAAAGTTTTAATATTTTGTCTTCTCCCAAAATGCTATATACATTTCATATGAAGGTCAAGTAATTTTGAATAATCACCATAAATTTATATGATTACACAGATTACACATTACTGTGATAGTTATAAAGTTTTCTGGCCAAGTGTATTTTACTGTATAATTGAAGCTTGTTGTTAAGTAAAAATATTGTCTTTCAGTCATGAAGACCATTGATTTTATGAGATATCTAACTAAAGTTTCTGAAACGAATTCTATTACCTTAAAAATAGATTTTTACTTTCAATTTGTATATTATAAAATATTAAACAGTATCTCAAGAATTTATATTTGAATTAAAACCATGACTCTGAAACTTTGTGAACTTGAATAAGTATTTAACATTTTGTGTCTCAGTTTTCTCATCAAGAAAATGCACATGAGGATAAAAGCAAGATAATAATGAGGATTAAATGAGTTCATATATGTATATATGGAAAACTTGACCCACATTTGCAAGAATCATGTGAATCCTTCAGAAGCATTCATTTTCCACTTAATAAATACTGTACCCACTTAATAAATACTGTACCTCAGGCCTTGTGTTTAAAATATCAACATTCCAATGAATAAAACGGAGAAGGTAATGGCACCCCACTCCAGTACTCTTGCCTGGAAAATCCCATGGATGGAGGAGCCTGGAAGGCTGCAGTCCATGGGGTAGCTGAGGGTCGGACACCATTGAGTGACTTCACTTTCACTTTTCACTTTCATGCATTGGAGAAGGAAATGGCAACCCACTCCAGTGTTCTTGCCTGGAGAATCTCAGGGACGGGGGAGCCTGGTGGGCTGCCGTCTATGGGGTCACACAGAGTCGGACACGACTGAAGTGACTTAGCAATAGCAAAAAAAAATAGCAATGAATAAAAACAAATCATTGTCTGAGCAGAGAGGTCTGAGCTTCCTGCCCAGGACAGGCTGCCCCAGCCAGCTGGAACAGAAGAGTAGAGAAGGAATGTGTACATTAGCAATAAGAACATAAGAAATCCAGAGTCACTGGGAGAGCCATTTGTCCTTCTGTGATCTGCAGGATTCTTATATTAAGGTTAGATGCACTGTTACTTTTTCAATGTTCAGATCGTGTAGGTGATCAAATACCACCTTTCTTTTGGAACGCAACAAAAAACTTGTATAAATCTTTTTGTTTTTAATTGACAACAGCATATTGTTTGAGTAAAAATACAGATTATAGAACCAGATGCACAGATCACAGAATCAGATAGACTTGGATTCAAGTCCATTTACTACCATGTAACTGTTAATAAAAATAATTGATAATAATAAGAATAGGAAAGGGTTTTATTTGAGTCAAATTGAGGAGTAGCCTGGAAGCCCACTTCCCAGATTAACTCTGAGAAACTGCTCTAACAGAGCAGGGTTTTCAGCACAGTTTTGCATCTTGTCAGAACAAAGAACATTAAACATTTCTTCAAGGGTTGCATTTCTACAAGGTTTCAAAAAAAAAAAAAAGAACAGACCAGCATGTACACAGTGAATCAGTATGGCCTTGGCACCTGGGAAGGGAATCTTGTCATCAAAGGAATAGTGTCATTGGCTTCCTAGGAAGGGGACATTTAATCTTTATTTTTAACATGGATGTTTTTTACTTCTTGTCAATGTGCCCTTTCTTTCATTAAAGCAGACGTATAATGTATGTTTGATAGGCCACAGACTATTTTATTTAGTATAAAATCCATATGAACTCACAAATAAGCCAGAATGACTTCCATATATCTCAATACATAAAAATTTTATAGTCATAACTTACTGCAAGTTTCTTAACTTTTTTGTCTTCAGTTTTCTGAGACTGTTTTCTCATATGTAAAATGACAATAATAATGCTATAAATCTCATAGGCTTGTTGTGAAAACTAAATGAACTATGCAAGTCAAAGTATTACCACACTTTAGCATATATTAGGTGCTTAAAATTGTCAGTCATCACCCTAACATTATTACAATTAGCTGCCATGTTTAAAGATGAGGATTCATAAAAGTTGTATAAACTGTCCAGTGACTTAATGTGGATTCAAATTCAGTTTTCCTTGATTTCAAAATGCATGTTATTTGTATTGATTTTGTGCCTCTTCATAAGAAAAACAAAACAAAAACTTGACCAGTCTCTCTCAAAAGCTAATATTGTGTGATCCCCACCACCATTATTAATTAAAAGTGAAGGACTTACAGTTGTTAAAATATGTCACCGGATAAACATCAACAGTGATACATTTTATGGCAGACTAACAAAAATAGATAGCAAGTACAGTTTTCATTAGTTTTCTTTACTAAAATCCTCTACTGCTTTGAGGATTTTCCAGATCACAGCATGTCTGTTTCCCAGGTGAGCAGACCTTATGGTTCAACTCAGTGCTAGCCATTAGTGTCAGAACCAGGATACACAAGGTGGGGTGTGCAGCTGGAGCAATCTCACTGCTCTCATGGATGGGAGTCAGATGGTGTCTGAGAAGGTACATGTGAGTCTTGAGCTTGTAACTTATTTGAGCACCCATTA
The DNA here is from genome assembly GCF_000754665.1 of Bison bison bison. Taxonomy (NCBI): domain Eukaryota; kingdom Metazoa; phylum Chordata; class Mammalia; order Artiodactyla; family Bovidae; genus Bison; species Bison bison. Next base: position 674,520 of record NW_011495030.1, read on the forward strand.
ATCAAAAGATTTGACTTATGCTATACTGTTAGCAAGGAAATACTGAATTTTCCTCCAATTTACACAATTTATTCAAGCAGTAATTGGAGATTCACTGCTTAAATCCCACTCTTAAAAGAAAGTTATCCTTTCATTCGGTTTTTAACCAAGTGGGCCAGATTTGTGGTTTTCATAATGGATAAGTATCTAAAATACTTATATTGTGTATGATGCGTGTGTGTGTGTGTGTGTGTGTGTGTGTGTGTGTGTGTGTAACAGAGAAAAAAAGATGTCTAGGCTCAGAATCCTGAGCAACTTCACTTTCACTTTTCGTTTTCATGCATTGGAGAAAGAAATGGCAACCCACTCCAGTGTTCTTGCCTGGAGAATCCCAGGGATGGGGGAGCCTGGTAGGCTGCTGTCTATGGGGTCGCACAGAGTTGGACACGACTGAAGCGACTTAGCAGCAGCAGCAGGCTCAGAATAGAGAATATCTGTAGTAGTGAATAGCATTGTGGGTATTAGAAGAATGCAAATATTAAGCAGTTTAGAAATGGCACATCTCAAATTTCTATATTTTTAACAAGCCTCCATGGATTCATTACAATTTCAGGATTTTACAAAAAATAATCCCCTTTGTGAATGAAATTTTAGAGTTTTGAAGCTTGAATGAGGGTATAATTTAGTTCTTGGCCTTTGAATATGTATTATACATTTGTTGTGTGTGTGTGTGTGTAATATATCTATTTTTGATGAGACTGAAACTGCTTTTATTGATATACCTTAATGTTTTCCAATCGGAACATTTTATATATTAAAGCTTTGCACTCTGTTACTGGAATATGTAATTCCCTCCCAGCTGCAGAGAGGAAGGAAGCATTAGGTAAAGGCAGATATGGTTCTCTTCTGTGTTCTGTGAAGCTTGCTCATCCTCTTACTGGAAGAAGCAAAGGAGAAAATGAAGGTACTGTTTTGTTTTTTGCTTTTCCTAGAGCAGCAGCTTTGGGAAAGACAGTAGATATGACTTTATATTGTTAATAATCTATTACTAGTATTTTTGAGCTTTTACCATGTACTGTTTCCACTTTTGAGGGCTCTGCACATATTAGCTAATTAACTTCACAATATTCCTTTGGTATAGGTAGTGTGTATCATTATCCCCAAGTTGCAGATGGAAAAACTAAAGCATAGTCAGGTTAAGAAACTTCCCAAAGCTACCTGAAATGGTAAAGTAGAGTTCAAATCTATGCGATTAACTATGTGACCTGTGCTCTTAACCATTGTGCCAGGGGTGTCAGTGAAAGAGAGAACAATCATCATCTTCAGTCATCATAATTACACTTAAATGTGTGTTTACTCTGTAAGCGTATTGTGCCAGTTGCTTTTAATCTTCACAAAAACCTTGAGGTGGAAGCTGTTGTAGACTCCATTTTACAAGATGGAAACTAAGACTCTGGGAGGTAACTAACCGAGGGCTACATAGCTATAAGAGGTGAGACTTGAGTTTGAGTTAAATCTGGCTTCAAAGCTAGCAAATAAAGACAGGGAGAGGGAAACACTGACAAATCCATGCCCATTTCTAGATAACGTGGCTTCCCATTACCTGTACCTTATCACTACCTTCATTATGAGTCAGGGGCAAAAAAAGAGGCGATAACACGCGTTTCAGGCTTCAGTTACGATGGAGGTCACTTTGTAACAGGTTCTATATGGCACAATTCATTTAGCGAGTGAGAGAGAGAGACAGAAAGTCAGCTATTACGTAAACTGTATGCTTAGTAAACTAATTAATTCATGAAGAAAAATTTTTAAAGAAACTAAATTATTAGTGAGTTTCCCCTCAAAGCTCCCTACAGGACCATTATGAAAAGTAATTCCAGGGACTTAAGAGGATTAGACTTCATTCTATTTAAAATGCCCTATAACATAATACTGACTATAACTATGAAGAGAGTTTTTACATAATGATAATCCATCATGTGAAGAAGGATTAAAGGTCCAAGATGTCCAGTATGGTTAAAAGGAGATTTGAGTCAAGCTTGTTGCCTGTCTTTTGGAGAGTACTCTCTGGAAGAAAACTTGACTGTAAAGTTCCAGGGAGACACATTTTATCTTAGTTGTAGAAAGAACTTTCTCTCAACTAGAGCTGTCTACCCTTGGAATGGGCTACCTTAGAAACTCACCCACTACCTGCCACTGTGTGCAGAGGCAGGATAGCATTCAGGGAACCAGGGAGACATGGAGTAGATAACTATTCTAATTTTGAGATCTTTTAACTTTATACAGCATAAAGGTTATTTAAGCTGCTCAAGTGAGACAGTCATGTATTTTAATAGATTTTAATGCATGTTAGACTCTATTATCTATAAAAGAAGCCAAAAGGAGAAAAACACCTGAAGTGCAGGAAAAAATTATGTAATCTATTTGGAAAACATATTTGAAGCTAAGTTAAGAACTGTTCTTTATCGGTGGAATCTATAAGGAGAGTTAATACTTTAGAAAATATTGTTGAAGGATATAAAATTTCTAAAAATTTAATTTTAAAATTTGAGTATGATTAAAGAGAAGAAAGCCAGGGCTGCTTTGGTGGCTTGGACGATAAAGAATCTGCCTGCAATGCAGGAGACCTGGTTCCATTAATGGGTCAGGAAGAGATCCCAGAGAAGGGAATGGCAACCCACTCCAGTATTCTTGAATACTACAGCTAGCTCCTCTGAGGAGCCTGATGGGCTATAGTCCACGGGGTCACAAAGAGTCATGACTGAGCGACAAACACTTAGAGAAGAAAGAGGAAAAGTATGTTTTTCGACAAAAATGTTAATTTGCTAGAGTTTACAACACAAATGTTTTTCTGATAAAAGTGATGAATTATCAAATACATCAAACAGGGTTCTGATACTGAAATTACAAAGTATTGGGGCAAATGAATTTAACTCACAAAGGTTTATTACCCTTGGGCTGGTTCCTGCTGTGTCCATGGGATGTTTGTGTATTGTCCTCTTGAACTAGGTACACTACATTCACTGTGAGAGCCTTGAAATATCTATTCTATTAATGTCCAGATACCAGTGAATTTCAGTGTTTTAACAACATTGTGAAAAATTACATTGGAACATATTTTTTTGAAAACACATTTCAGGTGGCAGTTTGGAACACTCTGAACTACCAGGATACAGTATCATTTCCTTTCTGTTTTCTTAGGTTTTCATGAGTCAGCCCATTGTATATCCAAGATATATAAGGGAAGGCAGTGTACACAGTGGCACAATGCTAGGTGGAGGGTGCCATAATTTTTTTTAAAGAGAGGGAATGTGTTTTCAAAAGGAAGTCAGGCAGCCTGTCTGTACTGTGGCTCATTAACAGTGTTGAGGCAGTTCAAATCTTATCATGATTCTTAAATTTAGCATCATTAAGGCAGGAAATAAAACACAAAGATGATCAGTGGGAAGTGGGCTTACATAGCATGGAAGAAAATTAGTTTATTGAAAGGCAGGCTTTGGAGTACAAAAATTTGATGTGCTGGGTTTGCTATTTCGGAGGATACTGAAAACTAATGTGGTCATGTCAGGCTTCTAAGTCTGTTGGAATTTATTCTGTAGATTTGTGAACATCCACATTCTTAAAACTGGTAAAACAAGCATTTTGGATTTATGAAATGCAGACGTCTGGGGCTGGACTTGCTCTTCTCTGCTCTTTCCTCATTAGACTCCTCTCTAAAACCCAGAAAGATACCATTCCATGTGAAAATATCATTTCTTGTAGCAGGTTGGGATCCTGAAAACTCTGCTTTAGATGTTGTGATAGCAAACAATTTTGGCCCAAACTATTCCAACAACGGGAGAAAACCTCTTTTCATGCATTATTATTTTTCTTTGATCTTTCCGCTGTAGTCTCCAAGTCTCTGGAGGTTTTGTGCTCACTCCTCTAATTTCCATTAGAGAGGGCTGTGAATCCTCCTCCTCCTCCATTCCAGAGTTCCTAACTATTCTCTTTGACCAAAGTTATTCAGTAAAAATTAAAGGGGCTAGGAGGATCAAAGGCTGTGTGTTTTTGGAATGGTGCTGTCACTTTTTGTGGGGTCCTTTACAGTGAGGAACAGTGGGGGGCAGGGGAGAGTCAACTGCAGTGTTTCAGCATTTTTACAGAGCTGCAAGGGAACCAACTTCTTAATAGCATCTAAGATCTTAGATGCTGGATGTGCTGGGAGGCTGGTGCTTTGTAGCCTAACCAAAAGCTACATCTTAAAATCTGATGAATATCACTCTGCAGTATAGCATGAGGAAATCCATACTGCCCTAGTAGTCTCCCACCTTTCTCTCTACCCTATTAACTAAACTCAGGGTAACTCAAAAGAAGTTGTCAGGTTTAATATGCCTTGCTTGAATCATTACCTAGTACTGAAAGTATATACACTGGTGTAGACTTCAGGAAATCACCAACAGGCAAAAGTAGCATCCGTAGCATCAGTACTTGGTGCCTAGGTGATAAATCATAGTATAAGGGACTCAGAATACACCAGGCACTGTTCAAAGTGATTCACTGATATCTTAGCTCTCTTAGTCTTCACAGCCTTGTGTGTGTATTGTTTCATTTTTTTCTCCCTCTTACAGATGAAGACTAAGGCACAGAGTTGTTGTTTAGTCACTAAGATGTGACCAACTCTTTTGTAACCCCATGGTCTGTAGCCCTCCAGGCTCCTCTGTCTTTGGGATTTCCCAGGCAAGAATACTGGGGTGGGTTACCATTTCCTTCCCCAAAGGATCTTCTCAATCCAAGGATGGAACCCACATCTCCTGCATTGCAGGTGGATTCTTTATCATCAAGCCACCAGGGAAACCCAAGGCATAGGGGTTAGAATTAGAATGCAAACCATGCAGGCTGATTCCAGAATTCATGGTTTACCTTTTTACTACATCAACCTCAAACCAAAGATCCGAAACAAATGCTCAGCATTTCTTCTTCATGATCTTTTAGTCAACTCTTCAGTTCAGTTCAGTTCAGTCGCTCAGTCGTGTCCGACTCTTCGCAACCCCATGAATCGCAGCACGCCAGGCCTCCCTGTCCATCACCAAATCCCGGAGTTCACCCAGACTCATGTCTGTCGAGTCAGTGATGCCATCCAGCCATCTCATCCTCTGTCGTTCCCTTCTCCTCCTGCCCCCAATCCCTCCCAGCATCACAGTCTTTTCCAATGAGTAAACTCTTCGCATGAGGTGGCCAAAATACTGGAGTTTCAGCTTTAGCATCATTCCTC
>NW_011495030.1:679852-680361 GCF_000754665.1 Bison bison bison
TGACTAGACAGACCTTTGTTGGCAAAGTAATGTCTCTGCTTTTGAATATGCTATCTAGGTTGGTCATAACTTTCCTTCCAAGGAGTAAGCGTCTTTTAATTTCATGGCTACAGTCACAACCTGCAGTGATTTTGGAGACCAAAAAAAAAATAAAGCCTGACACAGTTTCCACTGTTTCCCCATCTATTTCCCATGAAGTGGTGGGACTGGATGCCATGATCTTCGTTTTCTGAATGTTGAGCTTTAAGCCAACTTTTTCACTCTCCACTTTCACTTTCATCAAGAGGCTTTTTAGTTCCTCTTCACTTTCTGCCATAAGGGTGGTGTCATCTGCATATCTGAGGTTATTGATATTTCTCCCAGCAATCTTGATTCCAGCTTGTGTTTCTTCCAGCCCAGCGTTTCTCATGATGTACTCTGCATATAAGTTAAATGAGCAGAGTGACAATATACAGCCTTAACGTACTCCCTTTCCTATTTGGAACCAGTCTGTTGTTTCATGTACAGTT